>NC_056560.1:7033009-7060183 GCF_013358625.1 Macadamia integrifolia | reverse complement strand
GGGGGTGGGGGGGAAGAGGATGTCAATATAATGTTATGGTCTTTTAGTCAAGGTAACGATTTTGCCAACTTGACTTTGCTATATTACTCATTTGTTGTCTCCTACATAGACATTGTACTGCTGAGCTTGCCACACTGCCCTTACATTTGCTTCTTTGCTTCTCCTATGTTTACAATTCATTATGATAGATCTTGGCTTGTTTACTTCAGTGAAGTGTCGATAACTTCCACCTCTTACCACTGGAGGACAACTCTGCATGCTTGCATGATGTGGATCCTCCAATCTTAGGTCATATAAACCTTTCCTCATTAGACTTGTAATTTTATTTTTGAGGCTTGTGACCTCGTTCTTCCAGTTGAAACGTTTGTTACTATTGGACATTTAATAGGCGAGCTTTGTTTCCAATTTCAGAAGAATGTTTCGTGATGAGGTTCTAAAAGCAGAAATTTACTATGTAATTGAGGTTAGGATCCATTAGTTTATTTTGCTGATACGCTGTTTGTATTTGAATCTGATAACATATTTCAAATCAGTTTTAAGACTTGATGAACTGGGGTTCTGCCTCTTCTCTTCCTTTCCCCATCCTCTCTCTCATGTTTTAAAATCTTAATTCATACTAAATGATTTGAGCATTGGTTAGGACTTTGAAGTAAGTCCTATTGATCTTAGAAAGAATGGTATAATGCTTGTTGTTGGAAGTCATTCATCTTGGGAGCATTGATGGAGCTGTTTTTTGAATCAAAATCTTTGAGCTGCTGCCATAAGAAGGTAGAGATTTTACATTTGCCTGTTTCTGTACGGGGTAGAGACAGAAATGAAACTGGAGGTAAAAGAGAGGGGGGGGGGGGGGGGAAGAATCTCCCATTGTGAGGACCAGAAAACCAGAAACTAGGTCCTGGTTTCCTGGTAAGATGGAATGCTTCAGGATGTTTGAATTTGAAAGTAAACAGGGGTATTATTTGGAAATGGCTGACTGAGATCTTATGTAAGTTTGGTGAGTTTGGGGATTTAGTCATTATATAGTTTTGGGATGGAAAGAGGGGTGCGATCAGCATCTTGTTTCAGAATTCTGCTCTCGAATTTCTTTCCTCATCATTTTGACCAGTGTCATTGCCCCAGAGAAAATTTTTGGATATAGCCAACCCATCTAGTTGGGGAAAGGCTTAAATTTTGTTGAATTATGCAATTTGTAACATTATATACCGAAGTTTTGTCTGCTAGTTGAATGACCTATATTGGCATCTCTTTGGTAATGTTTATGGTACAAGTGAAGAACTTAAATGTCTATTGTTAGCAAAGTGAGTTATGGAACATTTCACTATACACATAATGTGTTTCTTCCTATCACTAGCGGGAAACCAAAAGAGTTCCAGAGCACCCGAGCATCTTTCTTATCATTCTTTTTGGTTTAATTTTCATTGAGATTACCAATAACACACTTTGTTTTTTATGTCTTCTAGATCTAATCATATCGTCTGTTAGGTTTATTGCCTAACCACACACACTCACCTGCCCTCCAATTACCCTCCCCCACAAACAAAAAGAGGAGGAATGTGGTGTTCAGAAAGAAAAGTATGGCATTCATGTGATACTTTGTTGCTGATGTCTTGTTCCTTTGTAACAGAACATGCAGTGTGGGGAGAGTGTGACAATAGAAGGCCAAGCATACACTGTTTCAGCAGTAATCCACCGGTACCAGCTTCGGAAGGGAAAGTATGAACCAAGTGAGAAGAGGCTTGATGTGCAGTCGACTGGGAGATATATCCTGAACTTGTACCTGGATAATCTACTAGAACAATCATAATGTTGATCATTTACTAAACTCTTAACAGAATACCATTATGACCACCCAAAGTGCCCATCCTCTTCATATTTGTTAATAATTATTTGCTATGTTTCTCCTAGTTGGTGTAGAAATGTAAGAATTTAGGATTTTCATGTCACTTGTAGCCCAATTCAGCTTCTTGTGTTCCTAGCCAGATTTATTGCTTGAGAAGCTTAAGTAGCTGATATTGGATAATGAAATATCTAGTGCATGTAAAGCAAGGGTTTGGCTTTTTATGCAACATCCTGAAGGCTTACACTGGTTTTTCCGAATTTGTGTGTGAATAGAAGTCAAGTAAAATCAACCATTTTATTTGTCAATATACTTTCAATAGACACTCTTAATGGAATTTTCTCTTTTCATTTCAATTTACTTCACTTTATCAATGAGATTTTCAATGTTTTTTCAGACCGAATGGTGGTTCGGTCATCCATCATTTTGATGGAATGGTCCATTTCAAGGTGTTGGCTAAAAGAAAAGTAAAAAACTTTTGGCAAGTCAAAGAACCAGTTAGATTAAAGGAAAACTACATGATTATCCACTGTTATGTTTATCTTTACAAAATTACCCATCAAAAGTTTCAGTTGATAGAAATACTTAAAATTAGGTTTCGTTTTACAAAACTATCCAACAAAAGTTTCAGTTAACAAAAATACTGGTTTACAGAACTACTCACCTAAAAGTTTCACTTAACAAAAGTACTCAAAATCAAGGTTGGGTTTACAAAACCATCAAAAATAGTGACTCTTTATCTTTTGCATATAATCAGGTATTTTTTATAAGTAAAATTTTGAGTGGGTAATTTTGTAAACCCAAACCTAATCTTGGGTGTTTTTATTAACTTAAACTTTTGTTGGGTAGTTTTGTAAAGGAAACCTAAAACGTGGATAATCATGTAATTTTATCTTAAATCAATATCCTTGTTGGTTCAAACTTTAATGGTTCCGAAGCAGGATTGGCCCGGTGGGTTTTAATTCAAATCAGCCGTTTTGACCGAACCGATTTAATTCTTTGAACAACAGTGGATGACATGTAAAGCCACAAAGGTGACTATTTACAAACATACCACAGGTACAGTAGAGTGTGTGTACCCAAAAAATAAAAAATAAATACAGTATAAGTGTACAGCAGATACGATCCGATTAGCTGATCATTATTCCCATCCAACGATGCGGTCCCCACCTGTGTCCCTTTAATCACTACAAACTACATCAGGGTTGTTTACGGGCCTATCAGTACGAGAAGAAAAGATTGAGTGGTTATCCTTACTAAACCACATATATGCTGCCACGTGTAAGAAGTTCTGGTTTCTTTCTCCTCCCAAGTCCCATCCTAAGGTTAGTGTGAGGCCTCATGAAAGAATCGCACCTGTTGATCATAGTTCGTGGTACATTCTATCAGTTCCTATTTCTAAAGATTCCAAGGTTGGTGGAGTTAAAGTTAACACTAGGAGCGTAAGTTATTATCGTGCGCTAATCCATGACACCAGTCCACACCCACATGCACGCCTTCCTGTTCACGTGCACGCATGTGACCCACCTCTCACACCCCGAAAAACCCCCAAAAAAATAAAAAGGATTAAATTAATTAAGTTAAATTGAATTATTACTATTAAAATAGTTATAATTAATTAATTTTACTAAAATCGAAAAACCATAACCAATCAAATCAAATCTGTTGACCGTATTTACTCTTGTCTGTCTTCTTGTGTTTCATCCTCTATCTTATCTAACCCATTGGATCAGAATCTTTCTAAACACCACAAATCCCGGCTCTTTAGACACTGTAGATTTAGTTCCTACCAATCCCTTGAAAAGGAACGGGAAAAGCATTACTTTAACTTTTCACAGTCCCTGATGGCTTCCATGTCCATCACCATATATATATATATATATCTCTCTCTCTCTCTCTGGTGTAGTTTAAGCTTTTTACCAGTGGAGGAGGAACTGAGAAGTGAAGGGGATAGGAGCGGAAAAGGAGGGGGTGGAACAATGAAAAGGTGTCGAATAGATAAGTGAGAAGGAAGAGAATATCCAAGAAAAAGACGGGTTGCTTTGCTTGCGAGCTTCAGTTTGGCTTCGTCAATTCACATCTACGACACGATAAACGACGAAGTAACAGAAATTTCGGGACATTCTGCACTTCCCTTCGCTTCTTCGATTGGATCTCTGAAACTTAAATATAACAAAACCTCTCGTCACTCCTTTCTTTCTCTCTATTTCACTTTTTCACGGAGCTCTAAAGGGTATTTCATTACTTTTCCAGTCATGAAAGATCGCCCAGTCCGCATTTTCTGATCAGGGCTTTGATCAGGTAAATTTTATTTTTTTCTTCTCTCCTTTGTGAAACTACGTACTATTGTTTATAGCTATTTTGGTTCCCTTCTCCTCTCTCTCTCTCTCTCCTTCTTGTGCTTGTTGAAACTGGAAAAATCTTTTCTTTTCGTTTTGGGGTGAGGCTTTCGGTTTTTCATCTTCATTTAAGTGTTCTTGTGCATCTCTTTGTCCTGTTTTGGTTAGAGATTTTGGTGGCGTGAACTTTGGGATTTTACTTGAGTGGTTGGTGGTGTCTGTGGCAGCTGACTAGTCTCTTCGATTTCAAAGAATTAAATTTCGGGGAGAATCTTTGATTTAATTTGTTTTCTTTGCTCCCAGCACAATCCTTGTATTGATTCATCTGGTCGGAAGACAACTCGGGTTTTACTTTGATTGATGGCTACAACTTCGGACGTATCGACCGCTACCTGCCCAGAACATCTTAGTGCTCCATTGAATTACAGTGTGGCTGTGCCCGCTCCCAATTGCTCAAGAGAATCGGTTGGTGAAGAAATTGGTTCTTTGTCGATGCCTCATGATTCGGCTTCTGCTACAAGTTTGTCAGAAAATCCTCGCCGTGTTCAACCTCCGCCACGTTCTTCAAAGCAGTCCACCACCGAGTGGGTTTCCTCTAGGTATGGCATGACGACTCTTGGACATCCAACAGCTTCGCGTTACGAGTCTTCAAAGGAAGAGTTACCTTCTTCTTTGAAAAAATCTCTCAGATTAAACAAGGAGCAACCTGCAGTCGTGGGCTTGAACGATGGTCTTACCGGACCGGTGAAAACATCTCCTGAGGAGGTATTAACTGAAACATCCACGGAGCAAGTTGATGGTCCTGAGAGTTCTGTGTGTGACTGTTCTTCGTCGAATCCGTTAGGTTTTGCTTGCAAACAAAGTATGGAACAAGAAAACGGGCCGTTAACATCGCAGACACACATCGACTACTGCCCAAGTCGTGATAACAGTTTCCACAGCGCGATCCAACACCCAGATGCCAAGGACAGTTCTGCAGCCACGGAGGTTAGCGACGGTGTCAGCAGTACCGAGAAATCTCGCGGAAGTGCCAATATCAGCAATTCATGTGATTTCGTGGAGAGTAGAAAGACTAGTATATGCAGAGGCAGCACCGGTAGTGATGTTAGTGAGGAGAGTAGCTCAAGTAGCTTTAGCAGTGTCATAAATAAACCCCACAAAGCAAACGATTCGAGATGGGAAGCAATTCAAGCTGTTCGATCTCGTGATGGGGTTTTGGGGTTGAACCACTTCAGGCTTTTGAGGAAGTTGGGTTGTGGAGATATAGGTAGCGTTTACCTATCGGAGTTGACTGGGACTAGAAGTTATTTTGCCATGAAGTTAATGGATAAAGCTGCACTAGCAAGTCGGAAGAAGCTTCTGCGGGCTCAGACGGAAAGAGAGATATTGCAGTCCCTGGATCATCCTTTCCTTCCTACTTTGTATACACACTTTGAGACAGAGAAATTTTCCTGCTTGGTCATGGAGTTCTGTCCTGGAGGTGACCTGCATGCTCTCCGGCAGAGACAACCAGGGAAATATTTTCCGGAGCATGCAGCTAGGTATAATCCCAAGTCCTCGTTTCATTATGGTAATTTATCATTTTGCTGCTAAAATTTAACAGAGTTGAAGCAAGTATAATATTGGTCATTCTCTAATCATGTGGCTCTCTGCTGAAGAGGGATGTGCTACGGACATGTAAATCTGCTATCATGAGTCTACTGGTTTTTGTAGTCTTGATGGACCTTCATTTGTCTGTGCATGTGATGGCATAGGAAGAATAACCCTCTGCCACGAAAGCACTCTGGAAATGAGATGGAAATATAATTGGACCTCCCATAACTGCTAATTTGGATCCTTCATGCCAATTTATGTCATGAAAGATCTTAAGGTTCTACTGTGATCCTGAATTTTATGCAAGATATGAAGCTTATGTGAACTTTACCTTGTTCTTCTCATTGCTAGGGATGAAAACTTCCTCTTCAAAATTAATTTCTGACAAGTATCTGGGACCTTTTTTTCAAGTCCCTCCTAAACGCCTGATGTTCATCACTTCTTTTTTAGTTCTTTTAAATTGCTTTTTGTGAAAGACTGTTAACTTAGGTTTAGTCCGTGCTATATGATCTCCATACCAAGATCACCGAGGAATATTGTTAACTTAATTCAACCTCCACTATAGAACTCCTTACAAGACTCCCTTGCCTTCACTCCTGACTCTGATCCTGCCATACTTGACATATGTTCCCCAAATCTGCACAGTGCTTACTTCCTACATGTAAAGACTATAACAGTCCCATATCCATCTTCAATATTCTCTGATACTTAACCCAACATGGGATATCAATACTCTTTGTGATATACTGATTGAATTTCAGTTCCTTTATTAGTGATTGATGGTGATACCCGATTGGGCTTAACCTGCAAAATTTATAGATTCCTGTATGTCGAGGAGTAAACTTTTCTTGAAATTGCCCTTGAGATATGCTTTAGTCCTTCATTGATAACTTTTACCTTTCGCTTTTGACCCCTTCAAGGCAAGCATCATAGAACAATCATGCTCCTAATGGGTAGATTGCAGGCCTATGATGAATGTACAAGAGATATATACAAAAACATGTATATTGCAAAACGTGACATCTCAAATGTGCCAAATCTGTACGATGGCCCGTGCTTTTCTCTAGTCACACAAAATGGTGGTGATTTGTTTCATCGTTAAAGATGGAAATGGATTTGTAAAGGATTGAATAGAATAGGAAGTATTGGCTTTACTTTAGGTTTCTAATCTTTCGATCTTGATTGTGCAGATTTTATGTGGCAGAGGTTCTGCTAGCTTTGGAGTACCTTCACATGCTTGGGATCATTTACAGAGACCTTAAACCAGAGAATGTTTTAGTGAGGGATGATGGCCATATAATGCTGTCAGATTTTGATCTTTCTCTAAGATGTGCAGTTTGCCCGACTCTTGTGAAATCCTCGAACACGGAGATGGACTCAGGAAAGAACTCTGGTTATTGTGTTCAACCTTCTTGCATTGAACCAAGTTGTGTAATCCAGCCATCTTGCATTCAACCCACATGTTTTGTACCACGCTTCTTATCGAGCAAGTCCAAGAAAGAAAAGAAAGCAAAGCCAAAGAATGAAGTCTATAATCAAGTGAGTCCACTCCCTGAACTTATTGCAGAGCCTACGAGTGCTCGATCAATGTCCTTTGTGGGTACGCATGAGTACTTGGCTCCAGAGATAATCAAAGGCGAAGGACATGGCAGTGCTGTAGATTGGTGGACTTTTGGTATCTTTCTATATGAGTTGTTGTTTGGGAAGACTCCATTTAAGGGGTCAGGAAACCGTGCTACACTATTCAATGTGGTTGGGCAGCCCCTAAGATTTCCAGAGTCACCTACGGTGAGTTTTGCTGCAAGGGACTTGATCAGAGGCTTGCTTGTGAAAGAGCCACAACATCGTCTTGCATATAAGCGTGGGGCCACAGAAGTTAAGCAACATCCATTCTTTCAGAGTGTGAATTGGGCACTTATCCGGTGTACCAATCCACCAGAGGTGCCAAAGCCATTAATGATGGACTTACCGGCAAAATTGGATGTGCCAAATGCATCCAAAAATGAGAAGATGCCCGGGGTTGATGTGAAACCTTCAGGTAATTATTTAGAGATTGATTTCTTTTGATTCATGTAGTTGTATCAATCTGCACCAGTTTCTGTGGTAAGATATTGTCCTTGACCGGTTATGTTTTTCTCCCTACCACAAGGAAATCAGAAATTGTTGCTTCTGAAAGCACCATGTATAATTGATCTTTCACTTCACTGGGCATTGCACACTGCTGAAAAAAGCATTAAAATGAGGAAAGAGTCGCAGAGTATATTGGTGAATTCCTTCACACCGGGGAAAAAAATGTTGGTGAATATGCTACTTCCCAATTAGAGGTGTATTTTCTGCATGCTGTCATGGAATATAAATTTAAGCAAGAAAAAAGTATGAGATGCTTACTATTTAGAAAACATCTCCTGACAGAAGATTTTGGAGCAAATATTAGGGAGAACATTGTTTCACAGTGCTTTTTTATCATGTGTTCAACTCCAAAATCATTTGCTGCAGCACTCAACACTAGGCCCTCTTCTTTCTGCAACTCGAAAATTAGTTCTACACTTTATGAGGTAGGATCAATGTCAAGGTAGCATATGGTGCATGTGCTACCAGCTATTGTTTCTTATACATGGTAATGGTCTGCTAAGACGAAATCTTTATTTTTTGTTACTTGCTCTTAAGTTAGGACAAGAACCATCATCATAAGCATGAGACATAATTTCCTCTGTTCAAGGCACAAACATTTTTGCCTGGGAGAGGTTGTGGTAGAAGGTTCTACTCTTCATGTGGTCTTAACCTACTATTGTCATCGAAATGGAGTTCCCATTGTTAGTCTCGCTTTGTACGAAGCATGCCTAGAATTTGTATGATTTGAAGGAGACTACTGAGCCATTCTAGACATTATCTGGATCTGATCAAGAGCCCAGAGGAGGGGCTGTAATTCTCATTATTGATGTTGTTGTCTCTGAAACATAAATTTGTGTGTAATACTGGTTAATTTTTTTAGGCGAAGTTCTTCGCCAATTGGTATCACTTGATGGGCAGGGTTACAGTTGTCCAATCTCCTCTTCTGTCTCTCTTCCTCTCTCTATCAACTGTGATTTCTCTACATCTCATGTGACAACTCTTTCTATGTGTTCTTTGCTGACCATTTGCAGAGGCGTCTCTCTGCATTCTGTGTCCCGTATCATTGGACAGCCATAACCTTGTACATCTAGAGATACCATATATATGTGTCTAGAAAAGTTGCTCGCGAGAGGCATGGGGGAAAGAAGAAAAATTAAAATTGTCTCATGTGAAAGTGAAACATTCATGAATCCTGTTCCCAAATGGACTTTGGTCTGAAATTCATAATAGAATGTTGCAATGACTTGACAAAGTCAGCAAGAGTAATGTGGATATGGTTGGTTAGACCCTTTAAGCCAGCATGATCCAAGCACTGAACTTTCTAAATTGCATTAGGACTTTTTGAATATGATCAAAGAGGACTTCTCAAAGAACTCTTAGCCGATCCTATCTCCAGCCTCAACTACTTGGTCTCAGGGTTTTAAAAAAGGAATCTGTTAGATCAAACACCAAGAAACACGAATAATAAAGAGACAATAGATCCGTATGACATAGAGATTTAACGAGGTTTACACACCAGGGTGGTGTGCTACGTCCTCGGGCGAAGAAGAAGATGATTCACTATGCAGAAGAGAGATTACACCCTAGCAACGACGAGGAAAAACTCGTCCTGAAACTCTAGCTGCGTGAAAACCTTAGAATACAATGATTTTCTCAACAAGCAATAGTATAATATATATACTTCAAATCGCGGGTCGACCCATCGGGTCGCGGTCGATCCGGTCAAACCCTCTACTTCCATCACAAATCTCAGAAAATTTCCCATTCGGGTCGCCACCAAAATATGTTAGATCGGGTCAATCTTCAAAACGGGTTAAGAATTCGAGACAAACTTGACAGAATCGGTATATAAATGGGGTTCAGCTGATTCTGATATGCTTAGGAATCAGGATCAGACTTGGTCCATTTCGATTCGAGACAGTGCTTGGTCTTCTATTTGAGTTCTAAGCTTTAATGGATGTTTCATATTGAGTTATTTAAATGCATCTTTAGATTTTATTCGTCTTGAAGAACATGATTGAGAATCTAGTCAATGCAGGACTATGTCAAATACGTTAGGCAAGAGCAGTTGCTACCAGGTCGCAGTCTGGGCTATATCATGGACGGTGAATATTTAAGTCGTACCTACTAATGTTAATTAATAATGAAGGTGATGACTAGCTACAATGATCTCAACCAATTTTAAGCTTTCTGTTCTCCAGAGATATGAATGATTAATGGAAAAATAAATAAATAAACAAACGAATGACACAGGTTTAGGTGTCCAAATTTTATGCAGCGAGCGGTGACCCAAGCCATCAGATGCTCGCTGTACCTCACTATAGATGATTTTGACCCCAGGTTTAGACACCAAGAAGTTGGACAAACTCATACATTTTATTTGAGAGGACATTGACAAAGAGACACTGAATTTTATCAATTATTATTAAGTCTTCATTGTCTGCAAGGTGTGCTCCATGACTGTGTTGGATAATTCAGATTTCAGCACCTAACAACCAGCAATTAATCAACTTTCCTATTTAAAAGAAAGTTTGGTGGTTACAGTAACTCAAGTATGTTCATCAAGAACACCAAGAACCGGTTGGTTTGGTTTGCAAAAGATATTCCACTAACCATAAGTCCTAATAAGTGTTTCTGTTATCCTGAGAGAATTTTTGTAGCCCATTCACTACCATAGTCGTATGTTTCATAGCACAGGGAGAGAAAGCCTTGCATTTTCTGGATGTGTTTTCAGTAAATGTAGGTAACATGAAACCCAATTTGAATTTCCCTGGAAGCTCACACAGCAGTAAATCCAGGTAACAAAGAACTCAATTGGATTTCCCTGAAAAGCACCCGCATTCAAAGAAGTTCCGTTCTGCATTTTTTGCGGTTTCTGGTCTCTGACTAGATGATGCCGGCGAAGAAGGATTTAGTCCGATCATCTGTTTCCTATCTACAACCTTTTTTCCCTCCCAAACGATGACAACGTCACAGAAGTTTGGAGCATTCTTCAGGACAATTTCTCCTTTCCCCAATCCCCTCCTCAACCTCCTGCAAAATGGACAAGGCTTAGGACATTAGTGCCCTTAAATGTATGAATCAACAATGAAGAAAACCATGGATAGAAAATATGAACTCAAGCTAGAATTTTCTGATATCAGTGTATAGGATTATAGATTTGTGAATCTCAGGAAGCTTAATTTGTTGAAAACCATGATAGAAAATATGAACCCAAGCTAGATATTTCTGATATCAGTGTAAAGATTATGGACTTGTGAATCCTAGGAAGCTTTGCTGAAAACCATGGAGTGAAAATATGTCTATAAACCCAAGCAAGAATTTTCTGATAAAACAATGTAAAGATCATAGGTTTGTGAATCTCTATAAATATAGTTCTAAGTATTATGGCATGGTTACCTTGAGGAGGGCAGCCTTTTTGTTCCCATAACAAGGGAGGTAATATTGAGAACTGGAATAAGTTCCAGGATTGCCTTGGTTGTGAATTCACTCTCAATAAGTATTGTATCTACAACCACCTGTGACAGATTAGTATTGAGAAAAGGTCAGAAGCACTGTTACATGGATGGAGTGAGTGATGGATGGGTAGAACAACTGATCACCTCTACTTGGCTGCACAGGCTAATATATTTCTGCAAGAGATTTCTCCTCCGGGCATTCTGTTCCTGGATATAAGGCCTCAGTTGTTCTTGACTAAGTTGGCTCGTTGTTAGCCTCCCAACTAACATATAACACCACAAGTCCACAACCAACAGTGATCATTAGGAGTCTTGCAGAGGAAGATTGTGGAAGTCACTAATCTATCTTGCTAAGATTTGCATCCATTATAGGCTTTAGCAGATGAAACTAGAGCAAAGAGAGACTATAATAACAGCTTACCAGGTGTGGTGATATAATGAATTGGAGGGAAAACATGAACAAGGAATACGCGCTTTCCTGGTGCTACAGCATGATCAAGTGCCCATTTCAAAACATCCAAGTCTTCTTTGCCAACAGCAACATATACATCTTTAGTCTCTCCTCCATCTCTGCTGCTTGTAGCACTCTTACTGTTATCTTCTATCTCGACGATTTCTGTTGTCATCGTGCTTCCCCTATCATATATTCGATCTTCAGGAGACCCTGAATTCTCTTCTGCCATATCTTACATCTCTCTCAACCCCAACTGGGTTCATCAGGAACATCTAGAACACCAAGAACTGGTTTCAACTTCTTGATCTTTTCTCTCTGGTTTGCAATATATATTTAATATCCTGAGGGACTGGAATTTTGTTTGTAGCCCATACACAACCACAGTTGAATGTTTCAGAACACTCACATGCACACACACGCACACACGCACACACACACACACACATATATAGAGAGAGAGAGAGAGAGAGCGAGAGAGAGACAGAGGGGTGGGGGGAGTTATAGTTTATGTTTTTTTAATGGTTTTGTCATGTCTGAGGCTCCAAGTCCTTTATCTCAAAGTGCTGAAAGTAAACCCACGAAAAAGGAAGAGGAGATTTGTTTTTGTCAAGATTTGCAGGCCAGTGAATGAGTATGAGACGACCTCTCCAAAGCTATATAGCCGTGGACCACTTGTGGTTGTGATCTACTCTCCATTAATCCCTTTTAAGTCATATAAACTTAGTAGTTAACTCATCTAGAAGGATAAAGCCGTGGTTCATTCCCTTTCTTCCGATCCCAATTGTTGAAATCACTAGCTTGAAAAACTTACATAGCTATATGCCAAATCTGTTATTTTCCACTCCCACCATGGCTACTGGCTGGGTAGTGGAGTTACAGAGCACTCAATTTAGTAAAGCAAGACTAGGGTGGTAGTGGGTTGCATCTGGGTTGTTCTCTACCCAAATCCAACCTGTTTGCTATTTATGAGTTTGAGGTGGCATAGACATTAGCGTTCCGGAATGAAAGGGTGATTTGATTCAGATCAAATGAACTAAAAAATTCAGGTAAGATTAAAATAACTTCAAGAGAAGTGAGAAAAATGTTATGCATGACTATGAACTAGTAATAAATATAACTTTGAATAGAGCTTAATAAAGTATAAATAAAAAAATAAAAAATAAAAAATAAATCCATATAACCTTATCTCATTTAGTTGGGATAAGACTGAGTTGAATTAAATAAACAAGATTCTGAGCTCGACTCTTCTTACCTTATTGGGGCCACTCACACGAGGTGTTTAGTGCTCTTCACTACTTTCAGTGAAAGTTGAATGGTTCTCATTAAACTTCGGTATGATCTGGTCTATAATATTGTGGGGTCGGTATGAACTTGTGGAACTTGTTAGGCCGAAAGCCTGAATACCCATCGTTAAAAAATAATAATAAATAAATAAATAAAAATAAACAATGAACAAGAAAGTAAGATCCAAGCGTTTAACCTGGTTTTATAATTAATCTCAGGGAGAAAGAACACTGTTAGGCTGTGTACCATATGCTAGCGTCTCCTTGTGTGCATCTCTCATTCCTCCTATGAAATGATATATCTACCTCTATGGTGGGAGGAGAGAGATAAGCACAGGGTGGTACTAACATACACGACGCAATTGGACAGATAACTCAATCCCTTAATCTAATATACAATTATTTGGAGGTGGGATTTGGGTTTTGGTCGGCAAGCAAATGGACTTAAGCTGGCAAGCCAAACTATTAAATCCATCGGTATATTTTCAGCACAGAACATGCAATTCTATCTTAATTCTAGTGCATGATTTGCTGTAGTGGTTGGTAGGAAATAACAAACACCACTGAAGCAGTAGTTTGTGAGTACTTTCTCTTGTGATTCCTACATATCAGGATTT
Source organism: Macadamia integrifolia (assembly GCF_013358625.1). NCBI lineage: Eukaryota > Viridiplantae > Streptophyta > Magnoliopsida > Proteales > Proteaceae > Macadamia > Macadamia integrifolia. The sequence goes on along the minus strand of NC_056560.1, from coordinate 7,046,490 downwards.
TAGAGTTTTATAGTATTGCAAGTCTTTAATGATCTTAGTTTGTAAGAAAACATATTATAGTGGTGGATATCAGTATCCTATTATCTCTTCCTTTTGGAGTTTTCCTAAGAGCCAATGGTTTTGTTTTGTTTTTGTTTTTTGTTTTTCTTTTCTTCCTTAAGTCATATGCTTAACATGGTCCATGTTCTTCTTGTTTGCCATATTAGGCAAAAAGCTCTTCTAAGCTACCCACCCGATGAATCCCCCCACTCTACAATCCATCTAAATAAATGGCATGTAAAGGTATGATTTGGTAATAGTGGCTGTTGGATAGATAGGGTAGGATATGATCTTGTTTCATCATGTATCAAATTTCATTAATATAATTAATTGGATATCCATGCAACCAGCTTTATTCAATTGGGATAGGCATGGGTTGGGTAGTATTCTAATTGGAGAGAAAGAGAGAGAATTCCAGTTGATTGATTAGTATCCTTGACCTTAAAAAGAAATGGCAAAGAGAAAGTGAGGTAAAAAGGGCATACCCAATTCATGAGACTCTCGACATTGGAGGTCTGGGGAGGTTGTTCACCCTCTAAAAAGAAAAAAGTGAGTAATTGAATGGTATTTAAGAGAAGTGTTCACTCTTGGCGGTTCTTATTAGGTCAATGAAGAGAATATATTCCAAAAGGGAAAACAATGATGTATTGTTGAGTTTCATCCTTGAAAGAGGAGAACATGATTGAATTGTTGTAAGTTTTGATGGCTAGTGATGGTTGCTGCCATTGGAAAGCAAAGATACATAACAAGATTAGGGTTCTAGAAAGAGAACAATCAATACACGAGAGTTTTTGTGGGCTTGTTTGTTTAGTTGTTAAATTTTTTCGTGCAAGTGATGTTTTGCATATACATAATTTTTTAGAAAAAAAATATTTTTCAATGTTTTTATTTTATAATTTACGTTGGGAAAAAGACAAGAATACCAACGAGTTACTCAAGGATTGGGTATTTACAAGATTCTTTTTGTTCTTATATTTTTCCATGAAAATAAACAAAGTTATAAATGATATTGTACATGAAATATTTTTTCAATGCAAAAAATTCAATTTACATTTTCACATTAAAATTAATAAGGAGTCAATTTTTATGCATGATATTTTCAATCGTTAAATGGGAATTAAGTAAAAGTGTAGTAACACATCCTCTCTCTCTCTCTCTCTCTCATTTATAATGGTTGTAAGTACCATTGTGAATATCCACGATCATGCATAAAACCTTTTATAATAAATAGTAAAAATTATCTTCCTATTAGGTGAATATTTTTCTACCTTTCAGTAAAATTAAAATAGATAAATAAAACAAGGGAGAAATGCCAGCACTATACGAAACTACGTAAGACGTCTTTTTTTTTTTTTATAAATAAAACTACGTATTACGTCACGTGTGAAGAAAACTTAGGAATTACGTGTCAAAGTATGGTTGGTTGATTATATAATTCATGTGGTAAAGTTTGACGCAGCAGATCAATACTTCCCCGAGTCGACAACTGCAATAATTTCCCCTCCCCACCTCCCGTTAAGAAGGAGTAAACAGACGGACCGACAATGACGGCAATTATTGGACGGCTAATATGGTTTTCAAATAATTTTGTATTTTTTTCGGGTAAGGTTTTAAAAAATAAAAATATATGTAAGAGTGTAGGAGAAGTAGCGAAGTTTATGACCGGGGCCAATCACGTCATGTTCTAGAAGGTTTTTTTTTTTTTTTTTTTTTTTTTTTTTTGGGTGGGGTGTGGTTTGGGGGGTAAGAATCATCTTCTTTCTACAAACTTATATGGGGTTCATTTGATAAGATATGTTTTTGGAAGTCAATAGTAATTAGTGAAAGAATGGTCACAAGTTATTTCTATAAATGGCAACTTGTTTCGCCTGGGTCGTTTTTTGAACCATAAATAGGTAGAAATTTCAATTTCAATTTCTAAAAACAAGTGAAACGAAACAGTTTTATCAACACTTTTTGTTCCATTTCTGTTGTTTATGGACACAGAAATGCGTTTCTTGATGAGTTATCAAACAGGCCCTATGATGTCAACTAGTTTTTCGACCGGGTCTAATTGGGTTTCTGATTTAAGGCCTCACTTATTGGGCCGATTGACTAGCATTTGACACCCTTATTAGTGATTTGGATTAAAAAACTGCAAACCTTATTGGAGTAAATATGGTTTGCAACTAATACACGATTTTGCCCTATCGATACGAATAACCCAATATTGCTGAATCGAATCGATACATAAAAACATGTCTGAATGGCATTTATGTCATTTCAATGACATTAGAGTTGAGAATTGTCCCATTTTTCAAAATATTTTAGAAAAGCAACCATAAAACCATGCAAAATATAATAGAAAAACAAAAACAAACAATGCACACAAATTTACAAGGTTCGATAGGATTGTCTACATCTTTCTCGATGAGATGAGATCCTGCTTTACTATCAATGGAGAATAGGATTACAACTTTCGTCGTCACACCTCTCAGTAATACTTGCATTACAGAGAAATAAACTCTTGCTACAAATATATAATGAAAAAACCCTAATCCGAAAAAGTACAAAACTACCCTCAAATAAGAAATTTGAGCAAGGGTTGCGCCCACCTACACCCCTGCTAAGCAGGGGGCCTCCTGCCCCCTTTGCAAATTCCACGACCCAATAATCGGCTAGTTGGACTGTCGTCCTGCCTGTCGAGGCGTTGCACCAGTACTCCATGGATTAAACTATGACGGAATACAAGACATCGTACTCCAACATATACTATGGTTAGCAAAAATGGGAATGACAAAATAACGAAAACGGCCGGTTCGAGTTTTAAAGAATGAAAATTTTCGAATGATACGGTCAATTAAACAGTAAAAAAAACATAAAATGGTAAAAAAAAAAAAAAAAAACGGACGATATGAGTTTTAAACGTGTAGATTTCAAACAAACGGTACAAAAAAAATAGTATAATCATATAAATAAATGAATTATTATATGAATATCTGCATCTAATGTTCAAAACAACTACAATATCCAACATTAATGAGTATACATCCAATGTTTCATTATAAGTACTAAGACATATCATTGAATATCATCCAACACCAATTATAAATTCATACACCCCATATGTCTAAAGTCTTATTGAGTAATGTGACTAGGCTATGATGTTGTTCATTGTTGTTAACATTCTAAATACACTCTCAAAGTGATATGTGTTTAATCGGAGTTGAAAGTCATCACTTTAAAAATACTTTTTAGAAAATACATTAGTTTATAGCTCAATTTTGGGGTCCGTGTATTGAATTTGTGTTGAAGATGATATGATGAGAAATATAGTCCATTGAATTAGCTTCAAGTTAGTGACAGAATTAGGTCGATTGGAGTTTGGGAGGGAAAGATATGACCACTTAAGTAGACATTATGTTAAAAAAATCAAGTATTAAAAAATGCCATAAAAATAGAAACGTGTTTAGAACAAGAATGCTGAAAGTTTATTGGCTTTTTTCCATATCTTTGGGAAGCATAGGGTAAAATGGAGTTTTAAACGCGTTTCTGCTAACAGTGGATTATACTACATAACTAACATACGTGGCACACTGATTTCGTTACACTGTTACAACATACTTGGGCATATGGGTGTTAATTTCGAGCCGCACCGGTAGGCCCAACCCAGCCCGACACATTTATGGTATGACTTGGACTGGCCTCTTCAAGCCCGACATGTTTATTAAATGGGTGTTCATAATGCAAGTAGCTAACCCGTCGAACGCACAACCAAACCGATACATTTATATGTCTGACTTGAACCTACTTGTTGTAGCCCGACCTAACCTAACCCCTTTCATTCTACATAAGATCAGGAACAGAAGATGGTGCATCGCGATGTGTGCCAACTTCATCTATCTCTAATTTCACTTTCTTTTAAATAATTTTTCTTGACTCGAGACTGGTGGCCGAATGAGACTTTGTCTATCTTTCCCACGCTCAATCTCAAATCTCAGCGCTTTTCAATTTCGTTATCGGACTTCTCTGCTAACCCTAGTTTCCGCCATGGCTGGAACTGGAGAAGATCAATCGTCCTTCTCCGTCAACTCTGATGGTTCTGTGGTCGATTCGTCCAAGTCTCAAGTCGACGGAGGCGTGGCAGTTGCGGATGCGGATGACTTGAAGTACGGATTCCAGAGACCTGAAATGTACAAGAGCTCTCTCGCTGGAACTGTCGATCCCTACGACCGTCATGTCTTTCTCTGCTACAAGAATGCCGAGAGCTGGCCTTCTCGAGTCGAAGACGCAGAATTCGATCGACTACCCAGACTTCTCGCTGCTGCTCTTAAATCTCGCAAGGACGAAATTCAAGGAAAGGTTGGTTGCTTTGCAGAGTCACCGTCCTTTTTAGTTCTTCGCTTCCTTATCTTGTGAATTCCAGAAAGTTAGGATCTGCTGTTTAGAACTAGTATATGTGATAGGGTCTGGTCTGGTGTTTTGAATGAACAGATTCGTTTGACGATATGCGAGGGGCGGGATGGAACAGAGTCTTCAAACGGAGATATATTAATCTTTCCTGATATGGTCCGATATAGGTAACTTACTGGATAATATAGCAGGCTTTTGTTTCCGGTTTTAATGTTTTGATCATGCTAGTCTTTTTTTCTGAGATCATCCCCTTCTTTGGCGTTTTATGATGAAGGGGCTTGACACACTTTGACGTCGACCATTTCGTTGAAGACGTGCTCGTAAAAGGCTCGGCGTGGGTTTCTGGAGCTCCTGAAGCCTTAACCGGCTCACACATATTCGTGTGCTGTCATGGTAGTCGAGACCGGAGATGCGGTGTTTGTGGGCCGGCCCTGGTCGATAAGCTTAAAGAAGATATTGAATCACGGGGACTGAAGGACCAGGTATTCGTCAGTCCATGCTCTCACATTGGGGGGCACAAATATGCTGGGAACTTGATAATTTTCAGTTCGAATTTGGAAGGAAAAGTTGCTGGTCATTGGTAAGATCCACATATTAATTTCTTGCTTTACTTTTTTTATCCTTTGCGTCCCCTTCGCCCATCTTGGGTTTTGACTTTTAAATATTCACGCGAAATCAACTGTTTAATTATTTTTGGATGAGTTTCCTAGATATTTCAGTGAGTTCTTTATTTTATTTTGCAGGTATGGTTATGTTACCCCTGATGATGTTCCCACTTTGCTGGAGCAGCATATTGGCAAGGGAGAAGTCATAGAACGGCTATGGAGGTAATTGTGAATGTTTCTATTCCACGCACTCTTCTTTTGTCCCAAAATGCCGCGCTGAGGTTTATCTTGATATTGAATTGAAAGTAAATTACTGCTGGTTTTTCTGAACAACTGAAATTGGTGAATCTACTAAAGCTTTTGCAATTAAGGAAATGAATTTAAGGGAACTGCAAGCGAAGTAGACCCCAAAATTTTATCTGAAGGAGAGAACCATACTCTGCAGAATGAGATGGACCTGTTATTGATATAATTAGTTAGGGACATAGTGCCATTTATGGTTGTCATTAATGCCTTTCCACTTCTAACTATTACAATTGATTGAACAGTAAATTGTTTTCAATAGTATCAATGGGTAGGTTTTTTTCCTAAACTTCTTAGTGTCAGTCTGGGTGTTCCATTTAGTGATTGCAGCTGGGCTAATTGATTTCATGATATTTATTGACATTTTTTCATTCAACCTTGTTGGCAAACAGTCTTTAGTATTCAATGGTTGCTATAATTTTACCGTAGAAGTACTTCTATTCTATTAATTTTTGTTAACATCTCAATATGAAAAGCTTCTATATCTGAATGATTGTGATGGAGATGAAAAAAATCAGTTCCCATGGTTCCTTCTAACCTAGGCCTCATGCATGATGAAGCAAGGATCTATAAAAAAACTTATATCTAAACCTTATTATTATGCGTGATGAAATCCAAATCCATGATTCGAAGTTAATATCCAAGCCCAAATTTTATTCAAAAAAATGAAATCATGAAGATAAGCTAGCATGTAAGTCGAAATTTCATTAAATGAAATATGAATCTAAGCAAAAGACTTAACACCCAGGCCTAAATCTCATTCAACATGAATTCATGAGGTAAGCTTACATTCTAACCTTAAAGAGATATCTAAATCCATAAAAGAAAACTAGAATTCAAGCTCAAACTCATTCAAAATAAATCCATGAAGGCAAGCTTTCATTCCAACCTTAATTTCATTAAATAGATATCTGAATCTAGGGGTGTCAACTCCTAAACCGAACCGGTAAACCGGCCGGACCAAACCGATAACAACACGGACCGAACTGAACCGAAGCCTTATTGGTTCGGTTCGGTTCGGTTTGGAGTATTGCAACCCCAAAACCAAACCGAACCGCACCGGAAGCCGGATGAACCCGAAACCAAACCGAAACCGGCTCAAAATCCGGACCGAAATTGAAACCAAACCGGTAAGAAACCGAAACACTCCAAAAATTCATTAAAAAAATCAAAATTTGCGTAGTTTTGTATACTTTTGTATTGAAAGTCGAATCCAAACTGGACCAAAAACCAAAACCAACCCGGTTACAAATCGATTTAAGAAACCGAAGACAAACCGAAACCAAACCGCACCGAAACCGAAACCAAACCGAAACCGGAATTTCCTTATTGGTTCGATTTCGATTTCAGCTTTCCTACACCGAAACCGACTCAACCCGGACCAAAACCGAGCCGGACCGACCGATTGACACCCCTATCTGAATCCATAAAAGATGCTAAGAATTTAAGCTTAATATCATATATGGATTGCAAAAAATCATCTAATTAGCAAATCTTTCTAATGCAAGATCAAGAAGCAAGAAAAATCCCTATGAAATGGTCAAAATGAGAGGTAGCATCATCCATAGTAAATAAAAACTCACTAAACATCATCTAGATGGTATACTGAAGGATTTAGAGATACTTACAGAGTTTTAACGGAGGAATGAACTAAAATAGAAAGAATCTAGACATAGGTAGCAGCTCTAATGGCCAAGCTCCATAGATTCCAGTAAAAGAATGACTGAAATCAGCTACAAGGATGGAGAATCATCTCCATTTCTCTCCCAAAACGCCAAATCTAGAACTCCATTCCCGAAATTTACCATTTCCCTCTCAAATCCCTAAACAAACTAAGAAAATCCCTCAAATTTCTCCCAAAAAAACTTTGAAGATCATATCTCCCTTGTTGAAACTTGCATTCCACTCTCTCTTTCTTTTTTTTCTAAAAACTATCAACCCCAAGTAGCAAAAAAAAGAAGGGGAGCCCTCTCCTTTGCTGAAATCCCTTTTTATAGAGAAGAGGAGAGATTCAACTCTTGTTCTAACCATGGTTAAAAGAAAGAAAACCTTTCTTCCAAAGCTTGCTCAGCAGATATGCAACTTGGGGAAGGTAGTTGTAATAAACCAAGATTCTAGAAAAATCTCCAAGCCTTGATTCTCTCACTTGCAAAAGGTTGAAGGAGGGTGGCTGTTGTTACACCTTCTTCCTCCTCTCCTAGCAAAATTTCTTAAGAGAAGTGCCCTAGAAAGTGGAAAGTCCAAATTGCCCTTTCCCCTTTGTTGAAATCCCTTTTTCTCTCTTTTCCTCTTTCCCTTCCAACGTGAAAGACATCTTTCCCTTTTTTTTTTCCAACACTTTTCTCCATTCTCTCTTCAATGTGAAATCCCTCTCTTTTTTATTTTTTTTATTTTCGTTTTGTTTAACTCTTTTTCTTTTTTTTCTTTTCTCCTTTTTATTGTGGGTGGGCCTCCCTCTCTCTTTTCTCTCTCCTGCGTGGGATTGGGAATGGGTCCCACCTTTTTTTATGTCATCATTTTTTCATCAACTATTTTTTTTTATGTGAAGGGTTGGGGTATATATATTTGTTATTATTTTTTTTTTTGTGCGGAGCCGAGTCAAAATTTGGTGCCTAAAATTTGTTGAACCGATTTTAAAGAATTTGGAGGAAAAATAGAATTATAGAAAGTAATAAAATAATTTTCTAGTCCTAAGAGTTTTAAAACAAAAAAATTATATTTCTAAATATCTTAATCTTAAAATAGAAAGTTGGTTATTGTTCGTTGAATCAATCATGTATTTTATTGAGATAGGTGTAGGCAACAAATTTTGGCTCGGCCCCACACAAAAAAATAATAAAAAAATAATTATAATTCTTGAAAAAATAATGACAAAAAAAAGAGGGAACCCACTTTTAATTCCACGCAGGATAGAGAGGGAGGGAGGCCCATCCACAAAAAAAGGAGGAAAGGAAACACGTTAGAGTGTGGTGGAGAAAAAGAAAAGCATAAACAAAAAGCAGAAAAGGAAAAGGGTTTCACGTGGGAAAGAAGAAGAAAAGAGAAAATATAAAAAAGGAAAAAGGAAAAAAAGGGAGACGAAAGGAGAGAGAAAAAGAGAAAGAGAAAGAAAAGAAAAGAAATCAAGAAAGGGGAAGTAAAATAGACTTTACATTTCCTAGGGCATTTCTCTTTGGAAAAATTGCTGAGAAGGGAGGAAGAAGAAGGTGTAGCAGCAGCTACCCTTCTCTAACCTTGTGCAAGTGGGTTTTGAGGGTTAAAGATTTTTCAGACCTTTGGTTGATTACAATTACCTTTTCCAAGTTGCATAACTGCTGGGCAAGCTTTGGGAGGGGTTTTTTTTCTTCTTTTAACCATAGTTAGATCCGTAGTTGAAGTTTTTCTCTTCTCTATAAAAGGGATTTCAGCAAGGGAGGAGGGGCTTTTCGTTCTTGGCTGCTTGGGGTTGAGAGATGAGAGAAAAGAGAGGGTAGGAAGCAAGTTTCCGCAAGGGAGAGGATTTTAGAGGTTTTTAGGAGACATTTCAAGGGTTTTTCTTAGGGATTTGAGATAGAAAGAGTGGATTTCAAGAATGGAGTTTAAGATCTGGGATTTTGGGAGAGAAATGGAGATGATTCTCCAATCCTGTAGCTGATTTTTGCCATTCTTTCACTGGAGCTTGGTTTCTTCTTCATTTTTTCACCTATTTTAGCCATTCTTTGCTTGAAACTATGGAGCTGCTGCATGTGACTTGTTTCTCTCTATTTCTAATTCATTCCTCTATTAAAGCTTTGTCTTATTTTTAAACCTTTCAATTTGTCATATAGATGATGTTTTGAGTATTTTTTGTTTGTTATGGATAATGTTACCTCTCATTTTGATCATTTCATTTAAATTTTTCTTGCTTCTTGATCATACATGACAATGATTTGCTAATTAGATGAAATTTCTACAGTCCATATATGATATTAAGCTTGAAATCTTACTCTCTTTTATGGATTCAAATATGTCTTTAATGAAATTAGGGTTGGAATTATAAGCTTGCCTTCATGAATTCATTAGAATGAGATTCGAGCTTGAATTTTAGCCATCTTCTATGGAATCCGATATCTCTTTAATGAAATTAGGTTGGAATGTAAGCTTACCTTCATGAATTCATTTGAATGAGATTTGAGCTTGAATTTTAGCTCTCTTTTATGAATTCAGATATCTCTTTAATGAAATTAAGGTTGGAATGAAAGCTTGCCTTCATGAATTCATTTTTTGATGAGATTTAGGCTTGGATGTTAAGTCTTTTTCATGGATTCAGATTTCATTTAATGAAATTTAGGTTTGCATGTTAGCTTATCTTCATGATTTCATTTTTTAAATGAAATTTAGGCTTGAATATTAGCTTTCATTTATGGATTTAGACTTCATTAAGCATGAGAATAAGACTTAGATGTAAGTTCTTTTGTGGGTCTTTATTTCATCAAGCATGAGGCCTAGGCTTGAATATGAATCTTCCCTTGTACATTCAAATACATTCATTAATGTCATGAGGGATGCCAGCATAGGAATCATGGATTCCATTTAATCTTGAATGTAAGGTTGCCTTTTTGAATTCAGATTTCATTTCGTTGAGTGAAATTTAGTCATGAATGTGAACATTACTTTCATAGATTCAGATTTCATTATGCATGAAGCTTAGGCTTGAATGGAATTTCTCTCTTGCAATTTTAGACATCATTCGATTAATATCATGATGGGTTTCATAAACTATAGATTTTTGGTGTTCCATCTCGGATTTTATTGTCTTTATGGCCAAGCATGAGAAATCCCATTCCATCACTATCATTGTCTTTGCATTATTTCTGTTCCGTGGTTAATTAAATTTTGAAATTAACTAAGGCCTAAATTCATGAAGCATTAATCAATATTCAGAAATCATTTGTATGGAACCCATCATGAAGGCCTAACAGAAATCATTTGTATGGAACCCTTCATGAAATTAATAACTAAGGCCTTTTCTTATAGGCCTTTCCTGTTTGTATGCAAAACAAAAAACCTTACTTTAATCATGTTTTCCTCTTTCTTTGACTATTTATTTTTGTTGGTTTAATTTGTAAGTAAATGAAGGATGTCAATAATCTAAAAGCGTAGTTTAGGATACGCTAGTATAGGATGGGCATGGCTGGCCCATAACACCAGCCTGTTGATGCGGATCCGGATTCCAAGGGCCGAAATCGGATCGCTTATGGCCCACAAGAATGACCAAAATCTCAAATTTAATGGTTGAAGGGTATTCTTGTAATTTCAGAAACAAGCAGGGCCTTAGAAATAATTATAAGGTAGATGGGGTAGTTCTAGAACTAAAACTTTAATACAAAGGCTTATTCTGAATTTTACCAAAGAGAAAAGGGGTTATGGAATATAACTTTTGGGAACAAGGGCTTAATTGTAATAACAGCAAAAATTCTTTTAAAATAAAAGAAACCTGTTCTTCTTCTTCTTCTTGTCGTGAGAACCAGAAACCAGCGGACAGAAAAAAATTCCGATTGGTAGAACTCCTTCGATAGGGCTTGGTTGGACCTGAAATTCGAAACGAAGCTTCTCAGGATAAGGCTCTATTGATCCCACAAGATAAGCACTTGGATCTGCAGGTTGGAAGGCTGCAGTAGGAACCTGTAATAGAACCTGGCGGTAGCTTAGGGTTCAGCCCTGTCGCAGGTTTGTTTTCTCACAGCAGAGAAAGGTTTTTGGTCTAAGATTTAAGGGTTGGAGTCGCCTACAAGGCAGCTTCCTTCGACCCAAACCTCTGATTCCGTCGGTCACAGGACAGGGGTTAGCCAGCTTCTTGTTGATGTCGGTTTTAACGCCCAGCAGAGATGTAGAACAGTAACCAATGAACATAACAAGGTAATAAAAGTGGGAGATAAGAGGTAGAGATGACAGGAAGAAGAAAAGAAAAGAGAAAGATGAAGAAAGAAATTCAAAGTAGGAGGGGGAACTACGCAAGGCTCGCAACAGCCACAGACTCATCCATTAATTCCAACATTCAATTCTTTCATTCAAAACTGAAATTTCTCTATGAGTACATGTCCAATATAAAGGAAAAATTGGGCAATTAATGGCAACTTACTTGAAAATAGAAACTAATCTATATAGCAACTAAATAAAAATCAAATCTAAATTAAAATACTATCAAACTAATTTCTAAACCAAAAAAAAGGAAAGTAAATAGTAAAATTCTCAAATCAAAGAGATCCCTTCCATCGCCCAACTGCATCACCTGTAGCATATAAGCGTTAGGTTGAGCTACCCAACCTTGAATGATGGGAGGGCTGGCCCATCATCCAGTCCATCCCCAATGTTACATTTTTTTTGGATGTCTTGCCATTATTCCTTCATGTCTTTTCTATGTAAGTGATTCAACTTTGTATATTTATAATGTTTTGATCACTCTTTGTGTATGAACTTCCTCAAAACATGATTGGCATTCAATTAATTTTTATATGTTCATGTGATGCCATATGTACACATACACACACACACACACACACACACACTTGTACCCACCTTAATTTGATACCCCTAAACCTAGAAATTTGGTTAGGGTAAAACACTTTTGGCTCAACCTTAGAGTAGGCTTTACTTATGACCTAGCACAAACTTAGCAAACAGGGTTATACAGGTCTAAATAGAAGGAGACTGACCCGGCGAGGTGGGTGCCCAACACCTTCCTACCTCTTAAATTGACACTTGTCTAGGGATCTGGACGTGGACCATTCCTTATCCGGTAACAAGTCATAATTAGAAGACATATTTTGGGTCCTAGGCCCATCACCCTAGGTGGTGACTCTCTATATGGTATTTGATGCACATTCCTGTGATAGTGGAGGGCACATGATTACTCGATACACTTTTGATGTGTATGACCATGCGGGTCTCCCAAATCCTTTCCTTTTGGGAGGGATGAAATGGCAATCTTTTCGAGATTCCGCCATTATCTCTACAATGGGTGAACTAAAGAGAGAACTCCTTTCAAAACGACGCATGAGAATTTCATCTTGTACAACTCAAGTAGAAAAACACAAATATTGGTTGCAAGGGATATGAAAAAATTCCAAGTCCCCAATTCAATATTCCCTAATGGTACGAAGGAACAAAAATTTGGAAGTTCTTGTTTATGTTTCTGATGATAATGGTAAAATATCAAGTTGGTAGATCAAGATCCAATCCATTGAGTAAATTTTATGATTGGGTGCACCTTGTTGTCACCACGGTGGTGAAGTGAGAAGTTGTAACCTTCTCTTGATTGGCCCTTGCCTTATTCCCAATGTTGTAGGTAAAATAGGATTTTCACAATGATTTGAAAGTGAGTTATCATTATGTCATTTTCAAGAGGTATCGCATTGGTTTGGTGATTTAAGAGTCGTATCGTATTGTATCGGAGATGCGCAAGATACGCTAAAGCATAGATATCAAGGTGACACCTAGGCGATAAGGCGGTCTATCTAGGACTGGTGCCTTGGTCACCTTGATTTTTTTTCCTTGCCTTGGGTCGTCTTATGCCTTGGTAACCTTGCACTAAAGATACTTATGGAAATGGTTAAGATGCGCATGAAAATACACTTTCGGAGCATAGAGAATAACGTATTATGAGATAAGTGTATTTAATTGAAATTTGTAATAGTTTATTGTCATAAAGAGTGTCGGGGTGGTTCAAACTAATAGCTGGAAGGGTCTTCAGGAATAGGAGTGACTAGGATGGCATAGGACTTTGTTTTTGGAAAAAAATATAACATGAAGAAATTTCATTTTTCTGTGACAAATTTCTTGAATCATTGTACAAATTTTTGCAAATGATGAAGTTTGATGCTATGAGTGGGTTAGTTTTAACTAAATACATCGATTTTATGACAAAAAATAGGTATAAAAACAATGATTTAAACATAAAGATCTAGTTTTTGAGAAACCTATATTTTTCTTTGAAATCTCCTTTAATCTCTGGTTTCAACTTGTTGAATTATCCAAAGTTAGGTTTTTATTTGAATCATTTTTTAGTGTAGATTAAAACACCCAACTCAAATTTATACAAAAAGCCAAGTTAAGGGTGCTTAGGAGGACTCACGGTTGGGAGTTTTTGAGTTAGTTTTTCTTTTTTTTTTTTTTGGGGGGGGG
>NC_056560.1:6929671-7032909 GCF_013358625.1 Macadamia integrifolia | reverse complement strand
AAAAAAAAAAAAAATCGGCCACCATGAATGCGTAGATCGAGTCCTCCTAAGTAACATAAAAAATTTACATAATTCTACTCTATTTATAAGTATATTCTATAAAAAAAAAAAAAAATTTTTGATTTTTGGGGAAATTGGGACTTACCTTTTTGGTCCAAGGTGTCTTTCTTACGTAGATCAAGCAAGAACTATCCTTAGATGCAACTTTGTTAGGCAAAAAATGAAAATCTCCACTGTTTCCCCAAGTTTCCCACTCCTATGAAAAAAAATTAAGAAGAGAGGGTCGAATTTTGCTAAAGAAGGCTTGGATTTCTTTTCAAACTAACTTATATAGGACCTAGTTCAAGTCGAACCAGTTGGTTTGGTTGAAATTTTCCATGTTTCGATCAAAACATGGGAAATTTAGTCGAAACATGTTGAAACCTATGACTTTTAAAAGTCACAGGACATATCGTTTCGACCCTTGGGGATACGGTCGAAACCTCTTGAACCATGGATGCAAGTGGAAAGTTATGTTTTATGGTGTGTAACAAATCAAAAGTGGAGAAAAAAGTACAGTTCAGTTTTTTTTTTTTTTTTTTTGGGGGGGGGGGGGGGTGTGGTGTGGTGTGGTGTGGTGGAGGGACTACAAAGCACACCAACAACCAAATAAATAGAAACTACTAGATAAGAGGTTACACATGTAGTAGTGGATCTTCGAACAACAAGGAACTTAATTAATAGAAACTAAACAAAACAGGAACCAACTGAGTAGTGGTACTACAATATGGTGGGCCCCATGATTATGCCTTTTGGTGAACCAGTAAAAACCAGACCAAGGCTCATCTGGCCTAAACCAAAAGAAGGTCCAGTTGAAAAACAGTGGCTTATTTGAGGGCCTGCTTCTTCTTCTTCTTCTTGTGGCTATACAGTTTGGAGTATATCTTATATACATCAATAAGGTCCTGAACAAGCAAATGAAATTCTACGAATCGGAATAGTTATCGGTGTGGCCCCTATTAAACAATTCAAGCACCAGTGATTAGAAAATATACAATATAGTTGGGGTGGAACATCCAGCTAGGGAATACTACTGCCTCCTACTGAAAGGAAGATCCAGGACCTACTAGGCTACAACCCATGTCAATTAGTGCTGCTGTATAGGTGGCCAAATGTATCGTGGATCCACGTTGAGACCGAAAATTTCAACGAGCCAACAAAACAGAGCTATTCACAAGGTTATTAGCATGATATGTATATAAATTCCAAGCAATAGCATGATATGTATATAAACTCCAAGCACAATAAGAAATCCACTCCCAAAGTAGTAATTGTTGCAATGAAAAGTATATTCAAAACATTATACGATACCTACCAAGAAACCCGAGGGGGGGGGGGGGACCAAGTACAATAAGAAAAGCCAACAGTCAAGCAGGTCCACACTAATCTCCAGCATGTCAAAAATGTTGGGACTTGAAAGTAATATATACCCTCAATTGGATTTCTAATTCAGAAGATATCCATAAGCTACGAACAAAAGAGACTGAGGTAGGCCTATCATGACTCTAGGAGAAGTAGTAATGAAAGGCATGCATAGCCTAGGACTGGTAATAAGCATGGCTTTGATAAGAGTTTATTGGCGAAAGAGAATTCTAATAGCCAAACCCATTTAGTTGTGATGAGGTTGAGTAATTAAGTAGAATTGGAATTCTAATTCAAAAAAATATTGCAGCATTATTTTGTAAGTTTCTGAGTCAAATCTTGGTTCTATAAGGATCTAGCTTAGGTTGTCAATTTTAGACATATTCCAATTGAAAGTTTCCTTTCATTTATTATTACATCGTTAATAATCCAAACTTTAGTATTACATCATTAATAATCTTCACTATGTCTAATATTATTCAATATAACTCTCCTTAAGCCTCATCAAAACTGGCCCATTTTGCTTGAATTTCATGTCACTTTGGATAGGATTCTAAGTTACAGATCAAAGTCATCAACAAACCTAACAACAACAACAGACAACAAACAACAAAGTCAACCTTATCCCAACTAAATGGATTTGGCTAGATCAAACAAACCTAAGATCCCGTTAATTGCATTAGACCCTGATCCTGTTAACCACGTGAATTAAGACGGCTATAGCCAAAAAAGTTGGAAATTAGGTTGTACTGACTACTGAGGTTCTTCTATTTGAAGTTATGGTAAGAATCTAGTCAAGTCTATATAAAGGTTGAGTACTTAAAAAAAAGAGAAGGAAGATTCATTGTAAGCTTCTCACTAACCCCTCTCCAAAAAACAGAAGGATATCTATAGTCCCTTCTACTTGGTTATTTTATAAGTTTAGTTAACAAAGAACTATTGCCACTATATTGCTGTATTTCTCTTGACAAAGATGTTTTCAGGGTCCACCAGATCTAAAGCTTAAAGATCGATGAATGCGACTCCAATGCACCTATTTATCCTTTCTTCGCTTCTCATTTCCCTATTTCATTTTCACCTTATTTCCTGCAATTCCCCTTGTGGACCCTTGCCCACATTTGTATAATCAATAACCTTAGTTAATCATAGAACTCATGAACCATCATCAAGGGATAGCCTTTAATCAATTTTTCTGTGTCTCATTTCCTGCAATTTCCCTAGTTCTGTTGGTACTATTACCAACCTAATTTAATCCTATAACTCACAAATCATCATCAAGGAATAGTCATTATTCCTATATCCATCAACTACACATGAAATTCTTCTTTCCTAGCCTGTTACTTAAATAGTTAGTTGTCAAATCACCAACTCTACGTCCAACCTCTTTCTTGGGTCCAAAACAACAACACGCCTAGTTGACACTTCATGTGTTCACATTGATTTATTTATTTTTATTTTTTTTTGTTGAATATGTTTTTATTATATCCTATGCTTTGTTTATTACTGAAAGGAGAAACAAAGAAGAGATCACCACCACTATTATTACCCAAGGCACTCCTTCCAACACCTTGGGTTGCCGTGACAACTATGGCTTCTTAAACCAACGAGCCCTAAGTCTTCCATCGTTTTCAAGTTTAATGTAAGCACTAGCTGTTTCAGCACCTTTTTGGCATCAGACCCTAGTAATCCTGCTCAACGGGATCTACTAGCTGAGGCAGCCCATAAACTTCCACATTAGGATAAATTCCTTACCAACTATTTTTAACAGGCCTACAAAAGGTATAAATGTCTTCTCCTCCCCTAGTCAAGTGAATGGTACTTAATAAATGTCTAATCTACAATGAGAAAAATAATAAAGAAACTAAGCAGTTACATTAAATTTAGCAGGTCGCCGCGACTCCACTAATGGTATTAGATAAGACATTTACAATGAGAAAAATTATAAAGAAACTAAGCAGAATCATTAAATTTAGCAGGTCACCCCGACTCCACTAATGGTATTAGATAAATTGTAGAGGGGAGAAACAAAGGAAAGATCACCACCACTATTTATGGAAGGCAGCATATGAAGGATGAACCAAAACGAAGGCCAGCTAAGACAATGAAACTCTAGCAAGAAGAGTTAAGCTAGATAAGTAACATAAGCATGGAAATAGAGACAATGCTTGAGATAGAGCAAGGCTGAAAACCTGTCAATGCCACGGTGCTCCAGTTCTAAATCAATCTTGCGCCAATCCTTGCCTTTCTGTTCCAGTAAGATTTCTCGAGGCTTAGCATCCCCAAAAGGATTCACCTTTGGTCGTGGTTTTGGTGCTGCTTCCAGAACCTGCGGCGCAGGACTTTCTGCTCGATTCGAATGGGCACTTGAAGGCCTGCTTGACTGAGAGCTTGTGGGTCGACTCGTTGTCTTACGAGACTCAATATCTGAATCGAACTTCCTCCAATCGAAACCTTTTTCAGCCAAAATCTCTTCCCTGGGACGTGCTTCACCAAATGGGCTAGGCCTGGTAGTTCTGGGAGTCTCATTAACAACTCCATCACCCTTGGGTGGATCCAAAACAAGCCGTGGGCGCTCACGATCCCCATCACGTGGTCCTCCTCTGCTCCAACGATCCAAATTGGGAGCAGAATCTCTGAAACCTGAACCGAAACCCATAGATCTAGCAGGAGGTGGTGCCTGTGTCTTCTTACCCATAGCCCAATTGTCGACCTCGTCAGCCCTAGAAGGACCCCCACCACCAGTACCAAGCGAACTGTAGCGATCTTGTCGTCCAGGACCAGAATCCATGGGAGAGATAGGAAACGGTTTCTTAGTCATTGCCCAGTTATCAACTTCGTCGGCCCTGGAAGGCTGATCGTAGTCTTGTGACCTAGGTGGGGGAACCCTACGTTCTTCATCGAAGCCCCCGTAGGATCTCCGACCTGTTCCAGCCCATGAACCGTCACTGTCGTTGCCTCTCTCACGGCCAGGAGGAGGGCCAGTTCGGCCATAGGAGCGGAACCCACCGCCGAGGCGACCGTGCTCCAATTCCTCGGGAGTCCTCTCCTTGGGGCCAGTTGGCAATCGAAGCATCTCGTCAGTAGTTAAACCCCTGGACTCCGTGGAGTATTCGCGCCTGGCTCCACCTGGGCCAACGTGAACACCGGTGGTGAACTCAGATAGCGTCATCTTCTTCTTCTTAGGCTTGGCAGCCACAGCTTCTTTGAGACTTGGAAAACTCAAAGATTCATCACCACCGGTGAGTTGAGAATTGGCGGCGACGGCGGCAGCGTTCTCTCGCTCTTCGGCTTCGGCACGCTCGGACTCAGCGGCCCACGCACCGATTTCTCCCCAGGCTTTCGACATTTTTCTTTACCCTATCTTCCTTTCTTTTCCACGTCAATGCACAGATCTGAAATCTTCGAAGCACAAAAACAAACCCTAAGATCAAACCCTTCTGTCCTTTGGATTGGGGGCTTCGCTTTTAGGAAATTTTATTTGAGCGAAGGCTCCTTTAGGGGAGCCGGAGCTCCGCTAACATGCGCGGAACGAGGGTTGCAGGTTCCCTAAGTATAAACGATAACGGGACTACGGAAGAGAGAGAAAAATACAAAACCCACCTGCTTCCACAAACGCTCTTTTTAAGAACTTCTTAGATTAGATTAAAGATTTTTTACTAAACAAAAAAATATATATTAAAGATTTTTCACCAAAGAAAAATATTAGATTAAAGATTTGGAAGGTAGAGGGCCTAAGGGTTTCATTTCAGCTTTTTTTTTTTTTTTCAAGCCCTATTTTATATGGAATATTTTTATTTATTTTTTTGGGAGCTGAATCGGTTTCCTTTGCAGACCTGTCGTCTGATTCTTCATGTGTGTGGCAATTTGAATAAAAAAAAAAAGAAAAATTTCTTATTGGCTTTCCTCAAATTCTTAAATACTTTGTTATTTTATTTTTTTATCATTTTAATATTATATACACGTTTCCTAGTTGTGCAGCTCCATCACTTAATAACGCCTCCCAAATCAAGTGAAATCGAAAAAAACCACCTCCTTGTTGATTTCCATGTGTGTTAACACAAGGGTCGCACCATGAGAGAGTTATTTTCTCTGATTAAATATTATTATTTCACATATTTACTTGAAAAAATATGAATGACAATAACACATTTTGATAATGACATCGATATGTCACTTTTTTTACCAAAATTTTTATGACTCTTTCAAATTATTTTTTGAAAATTCTTTTATGCTCCAACTTAAAAATAAAAGTAATTTGAGGATAAGACAATGGATATTAATAAAAAAAAAAAAATACTCATTTCCTTCCTTTTCCAATAAAGATTGTATTAATGTTTTTTTTTTCTTGGGTAAATTATTAATGCATGATTCTCCCAATAGAAAACAATGAGTTTGTATGCAACACTAGATAAATTTTCATCCATTATTAGGAGTTGGGATCTAGAATATTACCAAAAAGAAGAGAAAGTTGGGATTCGGATTAGTTTGGCTTATTCTAGTAAAAGTAGAATCAGTATGAATTAGCCAAAATTGTTAGAGCAAGCTAAGCTTATCTTTAGACGGACTAAATTGGGACCATTACATGATACTTACATCAAAGATGAGACTTTCTCTTTATTTCTCTCTTGGGGTCCCTTAGAGACCTTTTGCATATTCTAAAATTTTCTAAAATGTTTGAAGGACCTTTTATTTATAGTCTAGAATGTTACTCACATTAAAGGCAATGTTCCTTATTCAAACTCTTAAAGATCTTTTAAATGGTAAGGGAATTGGATTGGTTATTAGCTGAGTATTGAGGTAATTCTATTAAGCAAACTAGCACAAAGCTGCAGTGGATTGTAACACTTATGGTTGCACAATCACATCATTGAGATCGTATTTACATTTAGTGCCACCTGATCCACATGACACCATACTAGATCAGCCAAAATCTCTTTCAATCCAGTTGATTCTAATTTCTCACATTGGTTATCATCCGATTGCCTCATTGTTCGCAAAGCATAATACGAGAAAAAAAAAAATACTAGCTGTCTCGAGTTGTTATGAGTTATAATGGTATGGTCTCACATATGTCTTATCTTAACGTACCCTTGGGTTATCTCCACTTATAATGCTCTAAGGTTTTGGTTAAACTTCCAAGTGGTTTTTTTAAGAGTGATTCTACCTTTATTCAACATGGTATCATCGTCAAAATTGTGTATATATCTGTTTGAAAAAAAAAAATCTAATAAATGTGTGTGTTTTAAATGGGTCCTAATCATTCCAATGCTTATTCTTTGTTCATCTTTCGGTCTGGAAGTCCATCCCAGGATTTTTCATTCCACCTCGTTAAAACATTTTTTTGTTATACAACAACCATTGGAAACCTAATTTCATTTATTATATCATTAAATTAGTTGATTCCTAATTTAAAAAAATCCACATCCTACTTATTAGTCAAACAATTCCAAAATCAGATCCAATGTCAATTTCGACAACGATTCTCTATTATGATTTTGATCTCAAATTGATACCCTTGCCTGCAAAGATGTTAATAATTTTACAAGTTTACCCCTAACTCAAGAAAAACCCAAAAGAAAATTAAAAATTTTTTTTACACAGTGAATGAGAAAAAAATTACAATTATCTTATAAATGTTCTATTAAAATTTAAAATTAATAAATGTTCCCTAGCCCATATACATATTAGTCATTAGCTCATATCTTCTGTAGTAAATGGTGTGATACAGTAAACATCAAATGACTGAAAATATCTTGAGTCAATGCTTACTACACCGGTGTGGCGAATGAAAAGACATTTTGAACTTGGTGAAGTGGGGTCCACTAACATTGATACGCGTGCGTCAATTGGAGTGGGACAGTGGGAGGGAATAGACCTAATAAAAGTGTCCCAAAATTATAAAAAAAAGTATACTTTTCTGTTTTTTTTTTTTTTATCCGGACGAATCTTCCACAAATCATCTCTACTTTCCAAGCGTCCAAAATCAACTTATTTAAAAGGGGAAATTCGAAGCCAGAAGCTCAAAAAGTAAAAAACAAATCTAGCGAATTCAACTCGGGAAGTCAACTAGTGAATCTATGCCAGGGTTCCCGCCGACTCCAGCTGAAACAGAATCGGAATTTCAGTATAGGATGAAGATAAGCAATAACGAAAACAATATAAGTGAACAAACACCATTATCCAAAATCATGCCCCAGCATCAGTTTAGAGAATTCACCAAATATTTAACACAAAGCAAAATCAAATTTAAACACGATTAACATACACCATGGATGGGGAACTGGAGAGCTATTTATTGAACAAGCCAAAGCCTGTCAAAATTTCTAGATGGAGCTTCCTCCCTGAAGCCCTGAACTCAACTACACAGAACTAAAATTAATACGACTGCGGTGCTGATGTTTACCTACACATATTTGTGCTTGTTCTTCACAACAACTCCAGCCAATATTCTTTCAAAACCCAACTGGCCATACCCTGTGAATCATACTAATTCCAACACACTAAGTAAAGCAGTCGTATCAAACTGGTCACCAGGGAGTCCAAAGCATCAAAAATAGTGACCACGAGCATTATTATTGTTGTTGTTGCTGCTGCTTCCAAATTGAAGAAAACAGCTTCCCCCATAACACTAATATTGATAGGGAGTTATTGCTCTGTAGAACTCGAAAATCCTGTTATGATCCCACTAGTTCAAAATCCAGAAAATCCCTCACAGCCGCAATACTTGTGCAATCGGACCACATTCTACTGCTGGAATGAGTTCTCCAAGTGAGATCTAACATACATTCGACATTGGTGGTTTATCCGCCAAAAATGTCTTATGTTGTAACAAGTATATTAGAAGTAAAAGAACAAAAGAAATATTGTTAGTTTTGCTTGACGGGTAAGATCCTCTCAACTTCATACTGCAGCCAGCACTCCTTGTCAATGCTTGCATGGAATGGAATCAGAAATTGAAACATTTGGGTGGTAAATCCCGACTTAGTTGACCTGTTAAGATGGCAGCTTCCCATTTCCAGATGAATGTACGATCTGATGGACAAGCTTTTCTGGCAATTCTTTTGTTGCCTGAAACACCAATACTCTAATGTTGATGGGAATCAAAGGATGGATTAAATGCTCGAGATTAGCTTTGGAAGTGCTGGAACTGACCTGGAAGTGTCTCATGTGTAAAATTGGTTCACACCCGACATCTGCAACTGATTTCCCAAGCGGGGTTCTTGAGTTGAATCGTCCAGCTTCATAGTTTGCAAATTCCTTTTTGTCATCAGGTAGGTGGTGACATACTCTTAATAGCGAGGTGAGCGAATTCATCTGGCAGCCAAAAGTAAATTGAGTTAAAGTTCAATTTCTTCGAAGGCAAACTTGAAGAGAATATTTATGGCAAACACTCAAAGCAAGTATTGTGCACCGCAACCTTAGCATCTACCAACCTGCTATGGTGAGAGAACTTGTACTATGGCAAGCTTCTGAAACATCAAATAGTTCTCCAATTGTTTGGATAGTGAAATGACAAAATTGGGCATGGACCATGGTGAGAAAAAAGAATGCTTACAGAATCATCTAATTTTAAAGGTCATGATATAAAAGCATTTATCAAGTCAATAAACCACAAGAAAACCTTAAACCCAGAAAGTTAGCAAAATGAGCTTTCCATATCAGATTTGGTTAGGATTGGGTTTGGCCCAGTTGCAAACAATAATAGCTGGTTTTGGTTGGAGCAATGATTCCAAATAAGAGGGGGGGAAGGGGGGGGGGGGGAGACAATTTAGATATAGTGGATTGTCAATTGGAATAGGGAAACACTTTTCCTTATTTTTTAATAGATTTATAATTTTAAATTCAAAAATCGTGACTCTTAGTAGAAGGATGCTTGCATGTGTCTAGAGTTCAAAAAATAGTAATAACTGATGCCTCAGCATACAACTACAAATTTGTGCACGCTTACCTTCATGTATGGACATGAGGCGCAGCCTCCGTGAAGGGAGCACCCCTCCCCACTAGCTACTCCAGGAATAACTGAGAGTTCAGAGAAGCTTCTCATGTCAGCAATATTAAGGCCTTGTGGTGAATCACTTGTTCTTGACAATGAGTCTACCGAGACTGGAAAGATTATCTCAATGTTAAGATTTGCTCTCCCAGGGGACTCAACAGAACCTAATAGTTTGCGAACTGCTGCAACAATTGAAGTTACCATCCCCGATTCTGTTCCTAATACAAACTGAAGGTGGTCATCAACATTTCTGTCCAAAGCTTCTTGGACCCTTAGTTTGATGAAATCTAATATATTTTGGGTGGAACCCACCACTCCCATTCCTCTTCTCTTTGCTTCCATTGCCAAGGAAAACATTTCCCCTGGGACTTCAAAATGAGCTGTTAAGAATGCATCACAGTACATTTCCTGTATTTTCTCCACGATTTCATGTCCAAATAGGTCATGGACAATGCATGTCCCATCCTGCAGTAAAATTCCATGGCCAAAATAAGAAATCCAGGCAGTAGAATATACTAATACACACCCAGACAGAGAAATACTATTAAGGTACAAATGTAAGAAATATTAAAAGGTGAAAATGTATTTGTGATCATTTAAGAGGAAACCGAATCTCAGGAAATGAGACCATAAGGGTTTAATAGTTATTCTGAATTTTATTTTTTTTATTATTATTAATGAGAAAACAACATGATTACCATTCCAAAAGTGGGTGTGGAAAAGTACAATCCACACAAAGCACACAGATAATACAGAAATTAATGTAAATCCCAGAAATCACAACCAATTGTTTCCCCTAAAGTTCCACCAACCAACACATGCTTTATGGGACAAAAAAGTAGAAACACAACATTGAACAAACATGTCCACATAATGAAGATAGCTGCGGAGGGGGCCATCCTCTGGGGGCTTGCAACCATTCCCTTCAATAGACCAGTTTGTAGGTTCAGGGAAGGTAGTTTGATGAAGAAGCATTCTTGGATGGGTGACACATGCAGTGTAGGTTTGGAAAAGGATGTGAGCTTTTGAATTGCCAAGTGATGATACAGTGGATCAGTGGATGTGGATGTGGTGCTGCCTTGATTTTCCAAGCGGTGGACTCTAAGCTGGATTAAAACTTGGCACATTACGAAGCACTATGATGAAAATTTAACGCCCTAGAATTACAAAGAACACTGAATGGATATTGGTTGAGGTGTCAAAGAAGATTAAATACTTGTCCTTCAATAAAGAAAATGGCCTTGGATAGCATGCAATGGAAGAAATAGCATCAACTTCGTTGAATGAAAATAGTTGGGTAAAAAGCTTGATACTGAAGGTGATTCAGAAAATCTTCCAGACAGCAGCTCTGACTAAACACTTGAAATGTACTTAACAAAAGACTTCCACATCTATGCCACAAACTTGTCAAAAATAAACCTGAAGGAATTACCATTTTGAAGCTGTAATGTCACAAGGAGCTTTTAGATGTTAGAAAGAGAATGAAAACTATTGCATCTTTGTTATCCATCAGTGTAAAATATTCACTGCTCATAGAAGAAAATTGGAAAAAGAAAAACTAGCATCATATCATATCGTTCGTTTCCATCCCCCTTGTCCAATATTTTGGTGTTCCAAGAAAAGCTTAAAATAATAGTATAAAAAAAATCCCACACCATGAATGGGAACTCACCTGGTAATAGTGTAGGCGAGGTAACAATGATCTTATGGAGTTCTTATCATGTTCTGGATGTATCTCGGCAATCTCTTCATTTGTCATGCTGGCCATCCGCTGAAATAATTCTACGATGTTTGCACCCATGTAGGAATCAGGGCCATACCATATATTTAAATTTGGTATCTGAGCAAATGCCTGGGGGAAAAAAACAAATCATTAGATATTAATGGGGATTGGGAACCCAAAAGTTGGCATTAAGTACCAATTTGAGAATTGACTATTAGCTCATTATAAAGAGTAAAATGAGCACTAAGCAATAATATGGAGAAGGTAAACAGTACGTCGAAGATAAGAGTTAAAAAACAACCAACCTGCAGAATAGTTTGTACAACATTTGATGAAGTGCAGGTTATTGTTGGCACAATTTCATGGGCTTGAGCTTTGGTCTCCAGTGAGGTGTTGATGTAGATAACATGCAAAGAAGGTGGTGCTGCAGACGCTTTCTTGAGAAAACTCATATATGCAGGATTAGCGGCAGCATCAGCCAAAGAGCAACCAATGCGTTCGTTTGACATTCTATATACATCTACCTGCAGACAACTTTCCATCAAAATGGCAAACAGAAACCAAAACATGAAAGCACATGAGTGCTCCACAGAAAGGTTACATATACATACCTGTAGGGCTAATATAAATAGCTACCTACAGACTGAAGAGAACAATCACGACTCAAAAGACACCACAAAAAATTGATCAAAAAGATATCATTACTAGAACCAGACGATGAATTGTAATTTGTTGAATCACAAGTTATAAAGCATCTTCTTGTGGAGTCAACCTAATCAGAAGTAATAGCAGAAGAAAGAAACCTTATTATCTAAATTGTCCCAAAAAAACCAGCTAACACGATATATTTGTGTGTATCTGGGAATTTGAGAGGGGGTTAGGAAGGTTTCTAGATGAGTTGGCCAGAAAAAAGAACTAGACAACCAGGGATTTTCCTGTCAGGCAGCTAAGTCAGCAGCCCCCGGAAGCCTCATATGGAAAAGTATAGCAAAAGAACCATCCTTTCTGTGCATCTAAGTATATAAAAATGTTTTACTGGTGAATCTAATTGACATCAAAAGTAATTTTAGTGGTCGGTTGTTGTCTTGAATTGCAATGAATCTCCAACAAGGGTTTCAGGTCTATATAAAACCTTAGCCATAAGGTTTTAAGGGCATTGTGATCTACATAAAGCCATGTCATAGGGATTTCTGTAAATTGGTTCTTTTTGTATTTTGGCTTGTTGGGAGAGAGGATAGGATCCTCTTTTCTCTTCTTGCTGTCAAAGAGAAGAGCTTTCTCCTAGACTTAGGGACAACAATTATAATTGTGCAGGGATAAGGGTTTCTTCTCTGTGACTGTTCTCTGAAAGTGATAACGTCCATTTATCTTTTGTTTTTATTCAGCTGTTTTTTTCCTTTGGTTCCATCTTAAATTTTTCGGGCCAATCATGCATGATAGACAATTTGAAATAAAACGCTAAAGTTACGAAGAGAAAAATCAACATAAGGGTAGCACATAACTGATGGGATGGGGGAGTAATTACAACTTACAAGGTGAATCCAATTGTCTATTTGATGTTAAGGTTTGGCCACATTATCAGTAGAGTAATCCAGGAAACGCTATGGACAAACTCATCTAGCATTAGAAATGCCTAATACTTGTTCAACCATGCCTTCAGGAAAAATAGATGTCAAATGAAGAGCCTACCATAAGTACCACAATAAAATAATAAGCAGAAGATGATGTCCTAGGAATAAAAGACTCAAAAGGACATATCCACCTTCGTAAATAGAAAATTTTAGGCTTGAGATAGTCGTGTTTCCTCACAATCCTTGCAAACCAAACATAATTTATATGCTCATATCCTTTCAGTGCCAAGGCAGGAATGGGTTGGGTTGGGCACACATGGGCCTGTAAGGAACTTTTGGCATATGGAGGGCAAATAATGATGTTTCTTACTTCTTCCTTCTATAAATTCAATCCTAACCAATTAAATGAAAGAAAAGGTTATGAAGAGAGAATTTTAAAACCCAATGCAGAAGTAAATTTTCACAGAAGGAATATGAACTCTTTTTTGTGAGGTTGAATAAGAATAGGGGCGAAGTCATGAGTCATAAGAAAGAGATATCATAAAAAGACGATAGATGTACGCATCCAAATTCTGAAGGACAATCATGGTTGGTCATGTACTTCATTCATCATAGCACAGAAACATGGACACACATATTGTATACAGTAACAAGAAACAAAAATTGCTCAGGGTAAGTCTGAATGTAAACAACAAAAAATTATCAGCATTTCTGAAACTCCCTCAAGCTACCAATGTTCCACCTCAGTTATTAGAATCTCAGGGTAAGTCTGAATGTGAAGAACAAAATTTTATCAGCATTGCTGAAACTCCCTCAAGCTACCAATTTCCCACCTGAGAGTCATTAGAATCCTTTGCATTACATATCAAAGAGAAAATATAGGTCAATGTGAATATATTCTCTAACAGAGAAGATATTAATTTAGGAGAAAAAGTACCTTTCTGAAGCCAGCCTGATCAAGAATTGCACGCACATTTTCTGACATGAAGTCTACCCCAAGCACTGTGATAAACTGGCATCCAGCTTCAGCCATCTTAACAGCCTTATCTGCCATGACCAATGAATCAGATATATGGATGTGAGGCCACTGCTTTTGTGCAGCAGTTAAGACGCCTTGGACTTCTGGGTCCATGTAAAAATGTGCAACGACACCAATTTTCTTCTCCTTTAGCACATTTATGAGTTCTTTAACCCTTAACTCATCGGGGAGTAAAAACTTAGCCTGCAATCACTACAATGGAACTTAGGAGTCTGGCAATACGACGACTTCTTCATGAGTAACAATATACTAAAATATATAAAGTCCAATCTTCATCAATGAGCACAACAGAGCTATATTGTCTATTCACACCTTAGATGTTACATCAACAGCTAAACTCTGCTAGAGAAACGATTTGACTTTGATGATAAGGAGAAAAGAACAGCATCGTAAGAGAAATTAAGACAAAGTCTGAATTCTACAGGAGACAAACCAGAAAACAACAATCACCAAAGTTGATTCATACAAGATACCTGAATTATAACGGCTAGTAAGTCGGCTTTTAAGTGTATTTACTTAGAAGGAGCAACTAGAAAGCTCTATTCAACTCCCCCCGCATTCTTTTTTCTACTGATCTATATGTAGCAACCCTAGCTTCAAGTTCATTAAATCCAATTCCCCAAAACAATGTTTTAAAACCCAAACCAGAAGTTGGAGCATTTAGCCTGGTGTTCCCAAGGTACAGAAACCCAGCGGACCTGTCCAACGGTCCAGTGGTCCAATTGGTCTGGTGATCTACTATGCATACGGTATGTGTTTAAGTATCTGTAGAAAATAAAGGGTTTAAACTCAAGAAGCAATATTAACTATTTTCAAGGTGCTGCGCAACCGTGTTGAAGGTCATGGATTACAATCTGCTAACTGCAAGTTAAAAAATAAATTTTGAAAACGAATTTTCTTTGTAACAAATTCTGTTTGAGGCAAAAAAAATATGGCCCACCCAGAAAGGGCTTCCTTGCAGCCCACCTTATTATGCAATGTGGCAGTGATGACGTTGCAATTCCGATCATTGGATAGAAAAGACATAGTCTGGACTTTAACCATATGTCAAATTTCAGAGCCTAACTCAATCAAAACCCTCTCATTTATGTCCATCCATCCCTGTATTGGCATGCACCCTGTTGGTAGACCTTAATTTTTAAAGCTTTATTTTGCCACATCCAACTCTGTTTGGGCTTTTTACCATGTGGCAGATATTTGGGCCATGCAGGAAGCCTTTCCAAGATGCCTTGAAATGAGAGAGATTATATTATCTAATCAACCCACAGCATAGCAGTCCAACCATCTGGTTCAAACAATCCAAATAATCAGACCATATGGGCTAGACAGACATTAAACCAGTCAATGGTTTCAAAGACGCTCTGGCCTTTGATGTGAGACTAACCGGTAAGACCTGGAGGCCAGCAGTCAGACTGGCCAGACTCTTTGGTCCAATAGTCTGTGAAGACACATGTCAAACTTATCCAAAATAAGTTTAGGCAATACTAAAACAAAGATTACTATCAGGAACTTACCTACAGCCAGACAAGGACTGGACCATAGCACAACGTTAAAGTTGCTCCACTGAGACCTAGTGGTCACGTGTTTGTGTTGGAAAACAGCCTCTCTACAAAGCAGGGGTAAAGTTGTGTACATAATAACCCTCCCCAGACCCTACAGTGGTGAGAGGCTTGTGCCCTGGGTATCCCCTTTTTATACTGACACTGCTTACTGTTGAAAAAAAAAAACAGTAATATTGCTTTTAATCCATGAATGGTTTCCGTGGAGCAGAGGCACTTGACCATCTATTGAATTGTGTACGCAGAATGGTAAAATTATTATGAAAGAGTTAGGAACTAATCTTCATTGATAGTAGAAAAGTCCCAATTATGTCGTTTCATGACTAAAACCATCATTCCAGTCTATTGTGTATATTCCATGCAGCCTTATGTTTTTAGTCAACAAAAATTGACATTCCTTTTCTATTAGAAATTATTTGGAATATATACAGATGCATTAGTGACCAACTCAAGCATGGGTTGGAGCAACCTGTTGGTCTATATCACAATGGGCACTGTAGCAGAAGCCGTACATTACCTATCACCTAGTTGATTAGAGCAGCGTCCTACAAAAAAGGTTTCTTTTACAAATATTATAAGCTCTGTATATGCTAAATAGTCGCTGAATCTTTGAAACATGACCGGAGTCCATATGCATATGGCCTGGATTATTTCTTTTGCATCCATCTCCACCCCTGAGTTTTCCACGCCACGTTGGTGAGCTAGAAAGATATATCAACAGAGTTTCTGAAAATTCACATACAGGGATAAAGTCTAAAGTGAAATCATAAAAAAGAAAATAGATTTCTAAACTCCACACAAATCAAAACTGGAATTTTCCAATTCAAACATTTTAAAGTCCCTACTAGGTTTGAGTATTCAGTAGGTCAAAATTTAAAATGCAATCCATTTCATCTGTTTCTCTGAATGTTTCCACTTGATTATTCATCTGTTCTAAACTACCATCGAAGGGCAAATGCTGAGGAACTATCCCCAGGCTTGAAAGTTGAAACCCTTCTTAATGTAAGAGTCAGGAAGTATCGAATAAAATTAACAGAATATAAGTTTCAGCGTAGCAAAATGATTACCAACCTGAGCTTCAGCATAGCTTCCTTTGGCTCGAATACCGTCCGCGGTAATAACCAGTGATGGGAAAGGATCAAGACGAGGCTTACCCTCCCTCTCGGCGACAAGAGCTTTAGTCCTCTTCTGCATGCTGATCAATACGTTATGCCACGTATTCACCCTCGAATGAGCACGACCAAGCAATCCAACATTGAGGGCGGCTAAGTCCTCCGTCTTCACAGCCAATACTTCGTCCGAGAAAGCCCCATCAAGAATCCAAACCAAGCAGGAGCAGAAGCCTTTGGTGATCTCTGAATCACTATCGGCAGAGAACCTCATCCGGCCAGAGTCATCCAAGCTGGCATCCAACCACACCTGGGTGGTACAACCCATAACTCGATTCGAAGGTACACGCCGCGATTCATCAAACGGAGGAAGAAGCGTGGCGTAATGCAAGAGACGTTTGATTCGTTCAATGGGCTCGGATAACGATTGGAACTCCGAAACAAGGCGTTGAAGCTTGCAGGCGGCAAGTTCTGTGGTTCCCAACGAAGCCTCGGCCACAGCGGAGCAGGGGAAAGAAGAGCTAGGGTTCTGGGTATGGGTATGGGTACTGGTATTGGATTTCAGAGGAGACGACGACGAGGTCGATGATGAAGAAGAAGAAATGAGACTGGGGCTGGGGCGGGGGTTGGGGTTGGGGTTGGGATTGGGATTGTGATTGTGGACACATGTAAGCCGCAAGTACCTGCGAGACAATGATACCCTATCCTCTACATGACCGTAAGTCCTCAAAGGATACGATTTAGGGTTCGGTAATCTGGTGAAGCAGGCCGAAGAAGCTCTCATCGCCAAGTTTGCAGAATCCATTGCCATTTACCAAGTAGAGAGATGGGAAAAAAAAAAAGAAAAAAAGAAGAATGAACAAAAACAAGGGAAGAAATAGAAATGTTGGTTAAAAGGTTAAACCCTGGTCGTTTCTGTTCCTCAATCAAAGGGTGAAGGAGAAACGGTTACAGAAGAAAGAAAGACGAAGAAGGAAAACGAAAAGGTGGTGATCCTAAAACTGCGCAACCACGCAGACAAACAGAGAGGATGAGCCTTTAATTTATACATGGTGGGAGACAATGCCACGAAACAATAATTCTTTAGGAAGAAGCCACGAAACAACAAACGTGGAAAGAAAATAAGCTACAATGAATCGAAAGGATAAAACAACAGAAACAAAAAAAAGCTACTTTTTGTGAACGGAGATGAAATCCTTTTCGAATTTAGTTTATAATTTTATCGAAATTGTGTCGTTAGTTGTTACCCGGAAATCATGGATGGTGCATGCACTCTCATCATCTCATGATGTCATCTCCTCATTCAATTCATCTCTTTCTAATCCAATTCGTCCTTTTTCTCGTCGTCTCTGCCTTTTTTTTTTATCTTTCGATCTACGAACCAAAGAAAAGATAATAAAAAAAGGATAAGAGTTGACGTCATCGATATCGTCGTTGTCGTCGGCCTTGACGTCTCTTCCCCGTCGCTGTAGTGTACCACGTGGAGTCATGCAGTGAATGTGTGATCAAACCTCTGGTTACTGGTTAGACCGTGTCCCTTGGGATTGAGCCAAACAAAAATTTGGAGATATTGGAGTTAAATAAAGGTATGTTGCTCACAAAATAAAAGGGGATGAATGAAACAAAGAGATGCGTTAAGAGTATTATGTGACATAAGATGATAAGAATACCTAATAAACTTAACGAAAAATTTTACAAGATAGTAATATGATCAACTATGATATATAGAGTAAAGTATTGGACAATTAAGAAAGGTGATTTAAATAAATTGAGTGTAGTTGAAATGAGAATGTTAAAAGGATTGCGTGACAAGATTATGAGAGATAGCAGAAATAATGATTGTATTAGAAATAGTTAAGAGTTACACCAATTCAGGAGAAGTTCTGTAATAATCGGTTGAAGTGGTATGGCCATGTGCAACAAAGACCTATAGTCTATAAATGTTATAGTAAAAAAGAGTGAACCAATTCATTTGTAAGGAGCCAAAAGAGATAAAGGTAGGCCTAAAATGACTATTAATGAAATGGTGAGAAAAAATATGCTTATTGTAAGGCTTGATTCTAGTATGACTATTGATATAATTTTGTAGAGGGCAAGGACCCAGATAGCTGACTTCATGTAAGGGATGTCCGTGTAATGCATCTTTGATTTCCACCTTATCTATTTATCTCCGTCTATTTTCATTACATTTTTCCTTATTTTGTTGTTTCCTGATTTTTCTTTTTTCATATCGGATCTAACTGAAATAAGTTTATGTTTATTGTAGGAGTTAAATAAAAAGCAGAGTCTGGTCTGGTCTGTCCAGTCCAGTAGTTAGGGACACTATGAGAGAAGAAGCGCGATATATCTTATAAAAGTAAGATGTCTCTTTGTGTACAGTAGGATTGGCTTCAGAATACAATCTGATCCTTTTAAGGATACCGAATCTTTGCTGGGGTCACTTATAAAGAAATTAATTAAGATGGGCTGAATTCAATTTGGTGGAGACTGTCCAGTCCACAGCCCAAAAAACCAATCACGCCCATTATGCTTAGATTAAGATGTTTTCCAACAAAAACAGCCTCAGAAATCAGTATATAATGGACTGGTGGGCCCCGTTAAATAATGGTCCATATAATGCCAAAGGCCCAAAGTGGGTGCACTTGGGGGCGGCGTTCCCACTTGCTTGGGCAGTGGGCTTGTATCAAGTATTTATTTATTTATTATTATTTTTTTAATATCTAAATCCGGGAACCATATGCAGGATATTTTCCAAGCATGATTATTCATAAAATATATACTAATACAAAAAGATGGTATTTGATTGAATTAGGTTAATCTAGATTATGATTGATCATCTAAGAATCAAAATAAGAATCAAAATTACGGACCTTGATTGATCCCGATTCAAGAACCAAGAATACGAATCTTGATCCAAATACGGATTTGGTGATCCAAGACTACGAACCATGTAGTAATTAGGGCAAAGGTTTCTCTATAAACATTATTCCCCTTATTTCAATTTGGGTGTGCGGCCCCCCTTGTGTGTAACTTCGATGATTATTTTTAAAGAATGATTTGGGCGCACCCGAAAATTGACATATGGGGGCGTTCCCCCATCTTCCAGTCAACGTTGATTACGTGACAACCATAAGCGGAAAAGAAAGGGAAGTGGGCTTGCCCGCTTGGGACTTTGACTAAAATATAGTAATAATTTATAATAAAGCGGACCTAATAGGGTCGAATCGGTCCTGCCGATTTTAAAAACCCTAGAATTGTTAGCCAGTTGAAGTCTGAGTGGAAGTGATTTTGTGGCTTGTTCACAGGAGTTCTTTTTTCTCTTTTTTCTGGGTAAGATTCACAGGAGTTCTAACTACTGCCTTTTCTATCACGTTGGGTGAGGGTGAGGATGCACTTCTTTGTTTTTAACTTAGGGTATGTTTGGTTTGCAAGAAATAGATAAAGATAAGAGAGAAACCACAGATAGTAGAACAGGGGTTTGAAGAGAAAAAAGGTGTGGTTCCTACCACTTTGTGTCTTGACATGCTTAAGGTTTATGGTTTTTACGCAATTTGTGTCTTGACGGGCCAAAGTATCCGCACAAAGATCCTAAGCTTACTCTTAGGGGATGTGCCCAGATCATTACCCTACTTTCATTCTAATTGACCTTTTCAAAGAGTTTTTGCAGCATTATATAGATATATGATTGTGCAATTTGATTTGAGGTTAATGAGGAATAGTAATCACTTTATGGATCCTTCAAAATATCCTTATTCTACCAATCAACAAAAACAATAAATAAATGAATAAATAAGTAAATAAATAGAAGGATGTATTTGCTTATACATTTTATCTGGGAAAAATTTTCCAGAAAATAAATAATCGAATGAATTGATCTGTTGCCAAAAAAAAAAAAATCTATCCATCCAACTGAGACATAAAATATTCAAAACTTGTCTCCTTTCCCAGTGCGCGCAACTCCAATAGAGATGTTCAATAAAATCTTTACATGGAATGTCCCATAAATGAAGCCTCTTATTAGATGCCAGACCAGAATTTATAGTGGCTACTTATCTACTCCTCTTAATACGGATAAGAGTCATATGTGCTTCTCATGTTTCTTAACTGTTTATTATATTGATGTTTCATGGTGGTGGTGAAGATGGTGCACTAATCAGTCCCAAAGTAACGATCCCCAAACTCCCCCATACCAGGAATCACACGTAAATCTGTGTTTAGTGAGACATCAATCTCTGATGTCACAATCTTCAGTGTAGGAAATTTCTGACAAACAACATGTATTCCTTCAGGAGACTGCATTATATGAAATTCAATTTTAGAATCGAAGAAAAGATGACATGATCTGGAATTGTATTTATCAAAGAAACAAAACCACCAGATCAAGATGACTTACTGCTATAAGATTAAGAAAGATGATGTTGGACTCCGGCACACCCTTGCTAACCAGAAGAGAGATAGCTTTGACAGCAGAGTTTCCTGATGATGGTAGATTTTAGTCAGTGATTATGGAGAAAACGATGATGGGGTTTATGTGTTTCCAACCTGAAGCGAGAACTGGGTCAAGCAAGAGAACATGATGGCTTGAAATGTCCTCTGGTAGCTTCTCATAGATAAGCTGCAGTATGTTGTAGGAATGTCAGAAATATTTGAAAGCATTTTTTTTTTTTTTAACGAAAAGAATAATATAGGAGAGGCAGTAATCCTCCACAAACCTGGCGGCCACTGTTCCGCTCTCTATGGATAAGGATTTTACCGATTTTAATCCCCTTACAACATGCTCTCAATGCATTCTCCATGCTTTCCCCACTGACATAAGAAAGCTATAGTTAAAACATGTATTCCACTTATTGAAGAGGTAGTGTGTGTTTTGTGTGTAGTGTGTTATAACCCAGAGGACTTGACAGTTCACAGACTTCCCTGGAACATATGCACAGCTTTCAAAAGGCACCGTGAAATACAGTTATGACTCAGCTTTATGGATTGGATACTAGATTCTGCTGACTTGAAGTTGGATTTCAAAAGCTAAAATAATTAGCAGAATGATTCCTCAATTTAACAGACAACAACAGTGTGTGGAGATACCCTTTACCCCTGATCATGGTATCAGATGTTTGTATTTTGATATCAGTCACCATTTCTGTATTGTGGAAGAGATCTTCTTGATAGTATGATTTCCTCTTTTGGCAAAAGACGGTCGGAACCAATACTGAAAGACGATAGTTACAATATGATGTCTCCTCCTACGTCTTTTCTAGAGAACTACAAATGACAAATTTTTAGGCCAAAAGACATCATTTCTCCTCCCCCTAGGATACAGCAGAACTAAACAAAGCCTCATGCAAAGTACTCTTCATTGGTTGATGAATCCCACAGCCACTCCACAGTATCTAGGGGAGAGGGCTATATCTTTTTATACCATCACAAAAGCAAGGAATAATATTTCAATTGAAGTCTTGATTTTTAGGTCATGCCCAAAACTGTAATATTTTAGTCACTTAATTTTATTCATTTGTTTATTTATTTTGAAAGATACATAGGAGGTAATTAAAGTTTGACCAAATTTAGTTCCCATTGAAACTGAAATTTTTCATTGATTTTGATCAAATTTGTCTATATTCTGTTCAATGCTTACAATTATTTATCATCCGTGTCTAAATTATTTTGTTCTGCATTCATGCTTTCTTCTCTAAAGTTTCCTTGTTTCATATACTGCACCCAGCCCTATTCATGGCTCGGGTTTGCATTACCAAAAACCTAAGTTCAACCTGCTCTCTTGCCATCCCACGTATGACATGTGAATGTTGAGGGTGCAAATGATGATGGATACTTGTTATTTGTTTCAACTGTCTATACAGACAGTAATATTCTCTTCTCTTTCGATCATTCAATAGTCTCATTCATTCTTTATTACATATAATGATAAGACATAAGAATTTATTCCAAGGGCAAATGACTGAGTTAAGACTTTCTGGAAGTCCATATGGGAAAATGTCTTCCAAAAGGCCCTGTGAAGGAACATTTGCTTTCATTTCTGTATTCCTTTTTGTTGCATTTGACTCATTTAGAGCCACTTCCCTGCTTTTTGGGACTGAATGATCAATGATGTGGCTCAAATCCTCCTCCACATGGACTGATGGACCTACCCATATCTACTTACATGGCAAGTAGAGATAACAATTTAGCAAGGGGAGAGAGAGAGAGCACATATTTTTCCCTTTCAATATTCATATCAACTTATTTCATGGAACCTTCACACTGAAAACACTAGAAAAATGTACCTTCTAATTACTGAGACCCCACATAGCCTTCTGCAAAATGTGACTCCGGTATAGATAGACCCTGCAAAAGGTAAAAAGAACGTCTTATGATAATTATTTGACTTATTTCATACATCTAAATCCATATTGTTGTTGTTGTTGTTTTGTTAAGAATTAAGATAAATGATAATTTTAATCTTAAAGATGAGGTACTGTCATGATAGAATATTGATACATAGGCAAGCCATAATAATGTGGATGCTATAATACGGAATTTTTTTATTTTTTTTTTTAGATTTCAATGTTTCATAAGTATTGGAATACATGATCGAGAGAGATATAGTTAAGAGTTTTCTATGGAGACCATGAATAGGAAGTCGCCGATTTTAAATAGAACCGAAAGGAAACCATTTTAATGATGATCAATTGATATATTTCATTCTTTCCGAACCATGAAACAAGCAAGACAACTAGGATTTTGAAATGCAGAATTAGAAATTTTTGCCATAACCAATAAGATATATCATCTTCTAGCTTGTGAAACAAGATTCCAATTAACCAATCCATTATTGATGGGATCAGTATCAACCAGGAATGATCCATGGTGTAATACCTGCCTTAAAATCATTGATGTAGAGAGCAAGGGAATTGGTAACTTTTCATCAGTGTTACTTCTGGAAACTGAAGAACAATTTTCCTGTGAATATTAAATAGATAATTAATGGAATCAAATAAGATTGGCACATTTACCTGTTGGAGTGGTGATCTGTTTTTCTGTAAATGGAAGGTAACCTAGACCATGCTCCACAACCTAAAGCAACCATTTAAGATTGTCAAATAACCACATCAGGACTAGTTAAGAGAATCAACAGTTACTTGATGCTATTTCTTCTTGTTCTGATTTAACATACCAAGCGTATCAGGCGATCTGCATAAAAGACGAAGTCATGTTTTCTTGTTTGAACGTCACGTATAAGTGTATGCATGCCACGTATCTGAAACAAGGTTAAACACATCATCAATTCCATACAAGAAACCCTTACAAAGTAAATAGACTAAAAAATTGCAGGTTGGCATTAGTAATGCTACGCATTTAAATGACTTCAGCCAACGAGGTAGACTTATGTAAGTCTGAAAAAAAAAGTTATATCACTAAATATTGAAGCTGAAATGCTACCTGGAATGTCGAATTAATAACGAAAACATTGGGGTATATTTTACATAGATCATGTTGACCAAGTTTTGTACGGATATGTTGCACAATCAAGTCAACTGCAACATCATTCTCTCCTCCTCTGGGGATGATTATATCCGCATATTTCTTTGATGGAAGTATAAAGTCATCAAAACCAGGCTTCACAAATTTGGCATACTGCAAAACCATACAATTTGTTTGGTGAAACAATCGTGTGACTTAATCATTAGAATTTATGATATGGTTAGCAATTAACTAAAATCATAACAATCGTTGGTAAGGGAAACGTCAGGAAATAACAACTTCTACATCTCTATCCATGATTTTTTTTTTTTTTAAAGTGCTTTCAGTGGTTTTAAGCACAGACAGTCCTCTCTGAAAAATGTGGTTTAGTGGTGTCCTAAGGTGTAGGTTTTTGGTTGGTCTGCATCCTTTGAGAAGAATTCTCACTCTGAACCACCTTATCTCAAGGAGTATGCCTATTCCTACTGCCTTCTATCCTTGTATAAGAGCTGATGCATCTGTCTCCCATCAGTTATTGCATTGTTCATTCTCTTTGTAAGTGCAGCATAAGGAGTTTAAGTGGCAGAATAAACATGATCCCTAACCACAGGAAGTGTTTGGTAGGGGACTGGTAATATTTTGGGCAATAATCTGCCAAGAGTTCTTATAAATTACTACCCAGCACAGGCAATTTCATAGAGATAGAAAGGCCATTGTTATATACTTTGGCTTCTGATAAGGGATCCTTCCCCATCATATAAATAAAAATTTTTAATAAGTCAAAAAAAAAAAAAAAAAAAAAAAAAAAAAAAAAAAAAAAAAAAAAAAACTTATAACCATAAAAGGTCGGTAATCAACTAGAAGTAAACTCTTCAAATGTTACAAATATTTATGTTGAATTCCAGAAACACGAACAAGCACAGCAGAAAATAATTGTGGTAAAAGAAGAAAATGTGAAATTAAATGGTCAATGAATAAATAGAAGCACAACTAAGCAAACAGAAGTAGACGACAATTCGAGCGCCCCATGTATCTTGAATTGTGGAAGAATATTCAAAGCATATTCAATAGTACAATGCTTTTCCCGACAGATATGTAAATCACAATCATCTTACCTCGGATGAGCCAATTCAATAATTTGCAGGTCCATTAATCTCTATGGTTGCAAAATTTAGGAAAATATACAAAGTTGAATCCATCATTTCTAAAAGCCTACAACTAGGTTGGCTATGTGAACTTGGAACCTTATTTCAGAAAATGTAAAACTAGTTTTGTACTATGTATTCTGTGTAGAGGCTAAATAAAGAGATCATGGGCATCTTATTGAGTGCCACATTGATGAATCTCCTGAGTACATAGATCACAACTCTTGATTTCCTTAGTTTTCAAGATGAGTTGTGCATGGGACAGCCAGGTCTATGTCATAGACTCAACAGTACTTTAGGAGTTTAGAACTTCAGATTTAAATGTTCTGTTGAAACGCAAACTTCAGAAAGGAGCTATATCATTAAAGGGGTGTTGAAGTATGTGGTTTTTCTACATTGTAGCATGGGTGGAAAGTGGAAAAACAATGCAAACAAGCTTCCATACCAGACTCTTGTTGTTATATTCCTCTCGAGATTTCATTGCTTCAGCACAACTGGTTCTCTCTCAGACCCCCCATAAACAAAGATTCAAACATTCAAGTGGTGTTCTCATTAATGTATTTGGCATGCAATTATAGTATGCTGAACTCTTCATTCATTAAATTAGGAACTGAAAGAATTTAAAGGCCATAAATTTACCTTTAAGAAAAATAATATTTATGTACATTAACATAATGGTAATGCTCATACACAAAAGCTTCTGATATCAGCAATCATAAAAATTAAGCAGTCTACTTACTTGGTCAAGAACAGACTGAATGTCTCTGCCTCTCTCAACAGTATCCCGCTGTATTCTCCTTGCCAACCGCACATCAGAATCTGCACTGGTAGAATTTTTTATAGCGATTATCAGGTACCAAAACAATTCTTAATAGTAGTAGTCCCAGATATAAAACATTGGGTGAACCTTTTCGTCTTATACAAAGAGCTAGGAAAAACCATAGCTTTTAAGAAATTCCCTGAGATTTGTTGTTCTAGACTTGTAAGAAGTTAGGAGCATCCCTATTAATTCAATTGTGTGACAGACAAAGAAGGTTAAACAATTGTTTAAAGTTGTCAATATTTAATCATTGGAAGATTATTAACTGTATTTTATGTGGATGAAACCAAGACTTTGAGTTGATAAACAGAAAAGGGTAGTCAGGTTTCAACGCTTCGAAAATTGGGGAAGTCTAAGAAAAATAAACAAGAAAATAGAAAATTGGCAAAGTTTAAAAAAAAAAATATATATATATATATATATTATGTTTTACTTACCATTGTTAGTGTATGGACTATCATCAAACTATTTTTCACTTGCACCATTCAATGCCCTAAGAAAATCACATATATTTGCTGACCTTTTAAGTTCAGCCATTGCACAACAAACCAAGATATGCAAATTTTACCATTATACACAAAAGTGCCGAAACTTGCTAAACACTTCATCTTATAGATGGTTGAACTACCTTAGAAAATCAACAAAAAGGAATTGAGAGAAAAGAACCTGTATCCACGAAGATCTTCATATTCATAAGATCACGAACTCGAGGATCATGAAGAACTAGAATTCCTTCTAATATAATGACGTCTGAGGGGTTCACCTGTATATTTGAAAGAAGCACATTGTCAGTTCCAGTGCCAGAAACATAAAACAGTTTACAAGTTGGGATGTATATTCATCATTGGTATGCACTAACCATCACATTGAGAATAGTTTCAGATCCTACATGGTTGTAATGATATTGACAAGCATGGGTGTCATTGTAGAACTAATAACGATGAATCAGACATGCCTATAGCACCTATTTCCAATTGTCCTAAAAACCAATCAAGCTGCTCTTACAATAACAAATCAGCAGTTGAATTTTCAGAGCTCAATACTAGAAAATATCAGAGGAACCAAAAGAGCTTTTCCCTCTTAAAACTAAAAGCATAGATCGACATTGATCTGTGAAATATCTAAGATTCATGTTCCTAATAAGAGAATCATTCACAAAGCAATCAAAAGAAAACAAATGAAACAGTGAAAAATAATTATAAAAAATTTGTTTCACTAAGAAACTCAATCCCCAAAATGCAGTACTACCTGGCGTGCTGGCACCATATGGTTCTTGTGACTCTTGTAGTCATAGATTGGTATATTAACTGCCTTTCCACATTTCAGCGTCTCCATGCAAGAGAGCAGAAGTTCTGTGTCAAAGGCATCTGAAGGCACAAGGCAAGAAATGGAAAAAAATTAATCTCACAAGGAATTACAAGAAATTGTACTAGACAACTGGTTACAAAGATCATCAAGTAGAACAGAACTATGCAATTCATACTTAAATGTGCTATGAACCCAATGCAATAGTTATAAAACCAGCACTCAGCCTCCCAAAGTCTCTGGTTCATACGACTGACAACTATAAGCCTTGACATTAAAATATGATAAAGTGAACCAAGACCTATCCCAACTACATGGATCTGTTTTGCCATTCAACTCTACTCAAAGCCTTTGCACTTGTAAAGTGTCAACTGTCCCCTGAATCACTTTTTATGTCTTGAGCTATTTTGGGATACATCCAAATATAAGTTTTTTACCTGCTAATCGGACCTCTAGTTCACCAGCCCTACCCCCCCCCCCCCCACCCCCAAAAATAAAAAGTAAAAAAATTAAAGGATTGGGGAATTTCCTTAGTCTGTCAAATTCCAGTGACAATAGATATGTCCAATAACTAACATAATAAAAGCATAGAGGTAAACTTTGAAATTCACAAAAGTTCATATCCTGCTGGGAGGCCAATAGGAATTCCATGACATTTGGCCTCTTTCACTCATTTAAATTGGCAAAACGCAATGTAATTGCAAGAGCAAACTTAGCACAAGCATATGGTATAACATGAAATGTGTTGCTGTAAGCCTGCAACAAACATAATGTCATGAACAGCTTGAACGTTTTTCACACAGCCTAATGTCATAATGAAGATAAATATAAGAATAAGATGTGTAAAAATAAAAAGAAATTGTGCAGATCATGAATCTGATAATAACAGTTTAACTGGAAATCTAGGGCTCACAACATAATGGTTGACATAAATTTCTTACTAGGATGGTCAAAGTTATATTCATTAACTTGTTTCAGTTTTTCCTCATCCAGCACATGGTAAAATGAATCCTACAAAATATCACAAATATAAAGGTCAATGAAGACAGGTTAGAAATCGAATATTATTTGTTGCTAATAAAAGAAAGCATCTATATTTTTATAATAGAAATGAAAATAAACCTATGAAGTAAAGGGTCAACAGGTAGATTGGCTAATATCGTTTAATATTGATCAATAATGTTTAATAACAGATAAAATCATAAAATGGAGAAAAGAACGTGAAAAGAAGCTCCGAATAATAACAGATCAATAATGTTTAATAACAGATAAAATCATAAAATGGATAAAAGAACTTGAAAAGAAGCTCAGAAAAATATGCATGTGATTGGAGAAGAATACACAGCAATGACAAAGCATTGCAGAGTACTTGTTACTGTAGTTATTGAAAGTAGTTGCGACGTGTCTAACATAATTGAAAGACCTCCTTGTTTCTGCCTGAAATTACTTTTCTATTTCCTAAACGTTTCATAGTAGGAATTTGTAAGGCCATTCCAAGAGCAAATTGTCAAAGATTTGGCATGGTTTCAAGAACAAAAAAAATGAAACAGATGAAGGAAAGTAAGCAACTTACTTGACTCACAAGAACAACTCTTTGATCACGGAGCTGAGCAATAATCATATCACAAACAGTTGTCTTGCCTGATGCAGTACCACCAGCAACACCTGTAAATAGATTTAAAAAATTAACAAAGAGATTGAAAAAATGTGTCGGATATAAGGTGCCACGAATAGTTACATCATAGCCAAATTAAAGTACTGGAAGGTGGATGCAACTCTACCTTTCAAAAATAATTTAGATATGATTTTCTGCCAGGTGGGAGGTATGTTGGGACCCCAATTTCACATCCCCTGTTCATTTAATAATTTTGGACCCACAAATCCTGCCACATGTCCTAATGAAATGTGGTTAAAACTACTCATTGTTGGATAATTCTGGATTGTTGAAAAAGAGAAAAATTGTGTGATACATGGTGGGCTGTACTGTCCCCCCCCCCCCCCCAAAAAAAAAAAATCCAGAAAGCAATACTCTTACATTCTTGCAATAACAATGCTTTCTTTATTCACTAAATGATATAACTATATTTCATTAGTTGCTGCTTTTGGCCATTCCAATCAATTTATTCTTTCACCACACATTTTAGGCTCAGTTTCCCTTGCTTTTTGGTATCGTTTTCGCAGTTGAGGTGTTCTCCTCTGCCCTAATGAAAAAGAAAACAATATACAATGGTTACAACCTTTAGCATCATGACCTAAGATGCCATGCCTTGAGCCATTTAAGAAATCAAAATGTAAAATAAGCTCGGAGAGAAGTGAAGTGAGAAAATCAGTAGGTTGCTAGTTTGCCCCTTATTGTCTACATTCCATACTTTCAGAATGCCCTAACATGGATTTATTAAAATAATACAGAATTGGGTTCTTGAGAGGATGTCATTTCCACCATAACCTGTGCTACACTAGACTAATTGGTCCATCAGAACTAAATCTCTCAGCCTCAGTGGCAATGAGCAGACTGAAAAATAGCCCATGAGTCGCTAATCTAAGCCATCTCACGCAACAGGCTTCAGTTCTGATGACAACCTCTTAACAAAAAGTTAGCCACTGATAGTTTATTTAACCAGGCTGAATGACAAGCATTTGAAATTTACATTGAAACTCTTCCTTGTCGTTAAATAAACAACCATCCTTTCTTCCCTTTTGCATCCCATTCAAACTCAAAAGTCTCAGATGATCCAATATCAGGAAAGAGTCTATATACTATAATGGAAGATGCCGACTACTAGAGAAGGAAAAAAAAAAAAAAAAACGAAGGTACAGCTCGAAAAACCTAGATTAAGAAGGAAAAATTCTAGCTTCCAAGCAATAAAAAACATAACAGTATATAAAAAAAAAACGTTACCAATCACAAAAGGTTGCTTATGTCGGACTTGAGCTTCCGATCCATTCGATTCAGGCGCTTGATCTTCCGATCCATTTGATACAGGCGCATGAATGTGATTGCTCAACTCAGAATCCATCAGTTGTGGTTCTAAATAGCATCAGAAAAGAAAACCAGAGGCCCTACATTGTCAAGAGAAAACAATATTTATAAGGGATCGTCAGAACCGATTCGGTAAGATTTTCTAATCGATAACTATTGGATGAAACATTATTACCAAAAAAGGAATGAAATATAAAACGTCAAACAGTTAGCATGCGTTATCTTCCATGAGCGATGATTTCTCATAAGCACTGATAACTGCTCTTTATGTCATTATCTCCACACACACACACACACACTAACGTCCATAAACTAGGGATCCTCGACGAGATCTCAAAATTAATGACGAAGAACAGAGAGGAAGTGAAAGATATCATAATCTGATCATGGACGTGATCACGTCTAGAAGAGATCCAATGTGAACTAAAAAAGAAAAGAAATAGTTAAGGTATCGACCTTGATCAGTAGCGGATTATGTGTGATCGCGGGAGTTACGTTCTCGAGGAAGAAAAAAAGCAAAGAACCTCTTCGGGGGTTCTGACTTTGTCGTGGTAGAATAAAAATCAGCCATGAAAGTTGATAATATGCAGGGAGAAGATCGTGGTTCCGTTTGAGAATCGAGATACGCGGCGAGCCAAAGCCGATACTCACACGCGTGCGGAATTGTACGTGCAGATGGTGGTGCCACTGCCACTCGGGTCTCTCCGGTCTCACGTGAGAAGTGGAACCATACCCACCGGATCTCATACCGTCCATAGTTTGCGACCCATATCTTTTTATATCTTTTATTTCTGGTAACAAAATCTTTCTGGATCATTAGGATCATTACATGGAGCATTCTTTTTTCATTACCAAAAATAAATAAATAAATAATATAAACTATCCATTAGCTATAATGATTCATGACTAGGTACATAGTCGACACCTATTATGATTAGTCATAATCCTTCGAGCGATTATTCTCTATAGTGAATGCGGCCGTATGGTGAACATCGGATGGTCAAGAATATTTGAACGTGCACTCACTACAGAGGATGTTTTCACTAATTCTTCAATCTTTTTTATATGAATTTTTACATTCATCATATAATGAACTCTATTAAATTGGGATAAGGTTTTGAATGTTGTTTTTGTCATTATTGTCTATTAACTATCAATCAATATTTCTACTAACCGACTTATTTTCATATCATTTTCTATGTATTAAGTTGATGGGGTGAGTATAGGGTGATACCAAAAAATTTTAATTCCAAGAAACACTTATGAGGTTGAAATTTTTATCGTT
Organism: Macadamia integrifolia; assembly: GCF_013358625.1. Classification (NCBI taxonomy): domain Eukaryota; kingdom Viridiplantae; phylum Streptophyta; class Magnoliopsida; order Proteales; family Proteaceae; genus Macadamia; species Macadamia integrifolia. The sequence continues at coordinate 7,001,524 of NC_056560.1, read as the reverse complement.
CAAACAATTATTGATTGGGTAAAAAAAATTGAAAGTCAAATTTATGAATAATGAAACTTTCAGTTGGATTTGAGAGGGATATTTCATACCTTCAAGAACAAAGAATATGATTTTAAAACTCAGATCAAATCAATCAGTATCCAGCTGAATCAAAATGATACTGACCTTTATCGGTCCTCGTGTGGTAAAAGTTGTATGCAAACAAGGAGTTATTTGGTAGTTATTTAATTATCTATGTAAAGTGGGGATAATGGAGTAGTGGATCTTTTGAAGAGTGTCGAGATTAGAGACTAGAGAGTGGGTAATTAGTTATCGTAAAATTATAATAGAAATTGAATTTGAAAGGAAAAAAATAGATCTATCCAATATGATGGGATCCAGATAGGTACTGTCATTCTGTTCCCAATTTTTTTTTTTTTTGTTAATATTCCCAAGTTTTAGAACCTTATTAAGGCGAGAATTAATAATGACAGTCTTCAACTAATACTTTAGTTCAAATCAACGTAGACACTTAATCTTCCACCAGCACATTACGTCAAATCACCATCAATGAAGATATTCCCCTCCCACCAATGGTGAGGGAAAAATAAAATGAGTGGAGAGAATTCTACAAACAAGGGTTGCCCTCCAACCAAACTACCCCAAAAAATAGGAAAATTTGTATCAAATGATTAAGAGAGTGAGAGAGAGAGAGAGAGAGAGAGGTTGGGAATAACCCTGTTGTCTTCCATAAGGTATATCCCTACATATAAGTCTGGATGATCAGAATGTAAAGGCTACCTTTAAAAGGATTGTCTTTGAACAATGTTCAATAAAAAACCTCATTGGAGAGGAAATAACCACAAACATCTACTACTAAATGCAGGCTAGGGTGAAGCTCACCACAAACTAGATACAATTCAAGATGAACAAAGCACTAGCATGCATCTCAACGTCTATTGATATAGCTTGTTTAGCTACCCCATAATCTTTTCCACTAAACACTTCACTGTACCTACATGAAGCTTTGCTCAAGTCTCTGCCAGGAAGCACTTTGTCCAGATCCCGTATATTTGCTGATATTACCATTCTGTCAGGGCTCAGATTGAAAAAGGAAAGATATATCTCTCCTAAAAAAATAAGAAACAAACCATAAGATATGGAAGACAGAGGAGTGAAAATGAAGAAATGAAACTTGACGTGTATGGATTCCCCAAAACTAAAGATTTCAGTTCATCTGTTCCTATTAAGATGCAGTAATGATAAGCATGATCATAACAAAACTAAGTGACTGCAAACCCCATGAATTAACTAACAAAATAAATTTTAACCAATCAAACCTCGCCTTCCAGTTGCAACCCAGGATCGAATTCCACCAGATATGAAATTAGCTGCACAAATAATCAAATTGTTACGTTGGAATCCCAAGCTTTCAAGCATTAGTTAATTGTTACTCCCTCTGTTTCAAAATAATAGTCCACTCTGAAAAATATATTTAACAAATGATAATCAATTCTCTAACTCCCAACTTTGTTTTCTTTCCCAAGTTTACCCTTCAGCTACAACTTGAATAACAAATTTACCCTTGTTAAAAATGTCGGTAGTAAAATGAAAATTAATGCATTAATTGTTAGTGTGTGAAAGGGTAGAAAGGGTAAGAAATGGAAATGCATTAAATATTTGAAGTGGACAATTATTTTTGGAACACTGAAAAAGCTGAAAGTGGACTATTATTTTCAAAGAGAGGGTCACCTTTGACCATCTTCACTGCTGCACACAGTCCAGAATAGCTGTTCACCAGTGTTCCATTAAGTTTCAGCTCCCACATCTGTTCAGCTTAATCATTTTAGGTCCATTTCAGAATTAAGAACAAACTTGAAGTCAAATGAAGCAAGTAAGAACCACAGTTGTCTAGTGCATGATATTGAAATAAAACAGTAGGAGTTGTATAACCAACCATAAGAAGTGACCACTGCAGCCAAAATGCATTCAAATTCTCTATGTAATCTTTTAAGAGTTACACCTTAAGGCCGGGTCCTCCACCTCAGAAAGTAGATAGATCAAAACTCCCAAATTAATCTTCAAAATGACAGATAGTTTATTTCTTTTCATTTATGGGTAAATGTAATTACCTTTTTGTGCTTTCATTCTTTATTCCCCCTTGTTCTACAGAGATGATTTTATCTATTAATATAACAAATTATATGTTTTTCATCAATTATTTTTTCTGCTTTTACTATTGCTTTAGGATCTTTGATTATTTCATGGATTTGGTACTTCTGTATACTACCATTTTCTTTAGAATGCTTTATTTTTTCAATGAAAACCTATATATTAAAATTCAGGCTTCACTTCATCTTCTGCCTTACAAAGTAAATTATTGGGCCTCTGAGATATCTACTTAGTAAGTGGATATGCTGTCCCTCATTTCTTCACCAAATGGATGGATTAAGTCAATATAGTCCCAGTCGAAGTGAACTGCTAAACAGAAATCAAAACCATACTCAGTTTATAGTATCGATAATAGTAAACAAGTGATACTAAAATGTGGGCAGCCAAATGGTCCATGCAGGGCTTGCTATCGGTTGTTCACATTGATCTTGAAGCAGTGCAAGTGGAATTTTTTTGACAAAACTTCTGTTCCCTGTCTGAACGTTTTGAAACAAAAGCATTGCTTAACCCTACTGGACTTCAGTAAATTACAACCTAAAGGAATATATAGAACTGGACAAGTACCTGATTGGAGTTCCATCTGCAACGGGATAATGAACAAGTCTGCAACTCTTTTGAAGTAAGCTTCCGGGTTGAAGAAGCATCCAAGCAAAAATCCATTGTGTCCGTTGTTAACAAATGGAAATTTCCTTGATACTGCTTCTTGTAGATTACCTCTTCATCTCTACATCATCATGATACCGAAAAATTCAAACAATTATAGAAGCAATAGTAATAATAACAATGGATTTCTAAAGATGGATCATGGTAATTTTGAAAAAAGCTTCCATACAATGTCAGCCAAGGTTTTTTTTGGTACAAGCAAAGTGGAGGCTTGTGTTTTCTTCCAATGTTGTCTTTCCAGCAGATCTGATCAATATCTTCATCGATAGCTTCCACCGCCCAACCTTTTGCCTTCTGATCCTTGCAGCTGCTGAGACCCAAGACATGTGTATCTGGTGCACTTTCATCCTTCAAATTTCTAGATTGAAAGTTGGGAAAGCCTTTACCACTCTTGAGACTTTTTCTACTGGTTGTGTAAGGAAACTGAAATACAAGACGTAAACAAGTCATTGTAAATTTTTAACTGTCTTCTTTTATGCTCCAGTTTAATTTCTTAATCTGTTGTTATTCACTAGAATGCCATTTTGCACTTTGGGCTGAGTTCTTCCGGAAAGGGCTAATCTGATGAAGGATGAGTAGAATACCTCCATGTTATTTGTGCTAAATGAATTTATTTCCAGTAGGACAGGATTCGTGATGAGAACAAACGTGCTTTCATCAAGTGCCCTCATATCTCCTCCAAACATAAGAGGTGACTTGACCATGGACCATAGTGTCATCTGCTGCAATAAAAGTTTAGTTCTTGCAAGACAAAGTTTGAAAGGATGTTGAGAATTAGATCATTCAAGAGGATATCTATATACCTGAGTTCTTTGCTCATCAGGACTGAGATTACTTTTTCTGTGAGGCCCTTCATTTGAACCTAGTGTTAATAAATTTTCCAAGTTAATTGAATTTAGCAGATGCTCTTATAAGATACTTTATCAAAACTCACATACCAAAGGCCAAATATTCCAAGCTTAGCTCATATACTTGGTGGATTTTTCTGGAGGCAACAGTGTATCATATACAAAGGAACAAAAGAGAAAAGAAAAAAAATCTTTCTCATCAGAAAATACAGCTAGGTCATTATGCTTTGTCCTATGGTTCATGAACCCGCTTGGTCAACATCTGAACAGGCTTGTGAGCACAACAGAGCTGAACTTGGTAAAAACTCCGCTTCTGAAACCAAGGCTGGTAGAGAATTGCAATTAATGATTCAGTTCGACAGTGCTCTATTTTGCAACTATGAGTCATCCCACCTCAACCACTGGGTTGGGGGGAGGGAGGAAGGATATTCTAGGTTAATATAGCAACAGGTGATGATAAAATATGACCCACATATCAGTATGCCATGTCAATCACCTGGATCAGTAAGCAAACCCAGTGGTAGCATGTCCAAATCAGGCCATGACTTCCCATGCAAACCAGTGGCTCCTACCAAATTAGCAGCAGCCAAGTCCCTGGCACAAAAGTAAATATTAGGCACTAGAAACCACATGTGTGCCATGTGGTGGAGAGGGGAGTGCACCTTGGATGTTGGATTTATATTACACAGTGATATGAATTGAGAATTTTCAAATTGAATTAGTAGAACACAGTATACCTTGACACATCAAAATGAGAAGCCACATCTCCCCAGGTATCCCAATCATCTCCTGTTATCCTGTACATGTTCACGAGACCACTTACATCCTTTGCCATGGCAGGGGTCACACTGGTACCAGGAGAGAGGGAGTACAATATGGGACGGTCTAGCTCCTTCAAGACCTGCATGATTCATTAATCATTTCCATCCTCTGCAACTCCCACACAATGAGTAATTCAACTAACTTTAAATGGAATACCCTAAACTGAGGAATAACTACCACTGCAGTAGTGTAACAGGATTGTCATAGTTCACCTCTGACACTATGCTTATTTCATTTAAATCCAGGTCATCACCAAAGATGCAGTCATGCTTCACTGTGAAGAGAACAAAAGCATCAATAAGCAACCACGGAGAATTCAAATTTACCTACTAAAATCAGATATTAGCTAATTCAACTCACACCATTCAGAAATATGTAGCAGAGCATATCCTTATTTGTTCAGTATATAGAAGCACAAAATACTATGTCCAACAGTGAATACATCCACCCCTAACTTCAGTTGGAATAAACAAATTACCAAAATCGACACCCCATTCAGCATACTGGTGGTACAATGACCTCAAGAAGGCTCTTCCAGCTCCTGTTTTGGCATTGACACTCATGAAACCATGTGGCATCCAAGCACAAGCCCTCTCTGTCAACCCTATATCTTTCGCCCGCCACTGTCGACCAGACTCCTCATAGGCACCACCCTAACAGGACACAAATGAAGGATCATGCAATTAGTCGCAACTGAAGTCAAGCGTTAAAATGATGAGTTCGATTAGTTCATATTTTCCATTTCCGATGAGGATTTAATCCTACTAACACAAATTGTACAATCAGTTCTTTTATTAATGAAATATTAATGCATTTGGTTAAAAGAAATATAATGCATTTGGCCTTGCTTAGTACCAAAAGGAAATAACAAAGTGATTAAAATTTATGATGGTAAGGAGGAGCAAGACCTTTATGGTGTCCAAGATCAGAGTGTTTGCATTGACTGCTTGTGTGCTTATTCCCCTCATAACATGAATCCCAAATTTTAAACCCATGTCATGAACTTTCTTGGCTACTTCAGAAAATCCTCTGCCACCACTAGAAGAGGGCCATCTCCCTGGATCGGGGATCACCCTCCCCCATTCGTCTATCACATCGAATCCTAGCGAATCTGTATAAGCACCCTTCACCTTCCTCCTATACCAGAGGTAATCAACCACAACATACTACAAAATTTGAAGAGAGTGAGAGGAGGCGAGGAAGAAGAAAACTAAAAAGCAGTGAAATGAAACAAAAGGAGTTTCTATCTTCTCCCAGATTCCGGGAATGTGGAGGGATTAAAATAATAATTGCATCTACAACTGAAACACAGGTACGACTTGAAATTTCTGACCTGATATCCATGAGGGAGTAGCCTCTTAGAAATGATTTCAGCATTCTCTAGGAATTCAGTCTCTGAGATAATCCATGAAAAGGAATCATATGAATTCCAACCTCTTGGAGGGAGGTCAGCCATCTGCCCCTGTCTCTCAGACAAAGCTTCCGATAATTCCCTGTAATGAGTCAATCTGTCATCATCCTTAAATTTTAAAGAAGTCAAAACCCTATTAATTTCCTAGGAACCTAGGCAGAAAGATCCATAAATAGGCAAACAAAAGAAGGCTAATAAGAAAATTAGTACATACAAATGGTCTTTCTTTATTTATCATACCAATGAACCCAGAAACTGGGCCACTGCTAATATAGAAATGAATTTCCAAAGGAAATATAAGAACTCAACTCAAATAGACTAAGCCTTATCCCAACTACTTGGGCTCTGCTGCATAAAATCTGTTCGGTGGTTCCATATTTATTTATTTAAGGTGCAGGCAGCAAGTTTTCAGGACCAGTATTTAAAAGGTTTCAGCTAAAAGCACAGAAAACAAAATAAAGAAAAATGAAAACATGGAATTTTTTTTCTTTCTTGGTAATAGATGAAATAGGTACTTTCTCGAACAATTTTCATAAAAATGATAGCTTTAACTCCTAAATCCTTCAAAACTCTGCAATTTCAGGAAACAAATATACATTCACAATGAAATCAATAAAATGACAGCCAAATTCACAATTCCTAACAGAAATTAAAAAAAAAAAAAAAAAACCGCAAATGCAGTCTAAGAACTCCTACTCGAATACTTGATCAAGAAGGTAATAAGAAAATGAAGGAGAATAATAGAAATACCTTTGAAGGATCATAAGACTTGTTAAGAATAAGAAGGAGAGTCTCGTCATGGTTACTGTTTTAATGGATCAGTTGCAGAGGCCGATAAAAGAGAGACGGTGGCAAGTGTATGTGTGCGTGTGTCTGTGAGAGAGAGAGAATGAAAGACTAATGGATCAGTTGCACAGAGGCCGAAAAAAGAGAGACGGTGGCAAGTGTCGTCACAAGCTTCGTCTTTCTTTAACGATCGTGGTTGGGAAGCAGTAGTATTTCATCTCCATCTCCAACTGTGTGGAAGAAATGATGAAAGTCTTTGATCTGTATATGCAACCTTGTGTGCGTAGTCGGTATCCTGTACTTAGTTACTTGGTACTCTTAGTTGTAAGAAGTGAAAAAGTAAAACAAAAACGACAGCTACTCCTCTCCAGTCACTTGAAGGAGAAAACCGAATCCAACCGTTTAAAGTTGGATTTGGAGTTCATTAACTGTTTATTAAATCGATTAAACCAATTTTTATCATAAGCTGAATCGGCAAAAAAAAAAAAAAAAAATCCCATTAATTTAAGATCCCCACGGCACCAATGTGGAAAGTGTTGCTCATGCCTCTCCTACTCTCGCCTCACAGTTGAGGAAAGTTTCTTCCCCGAGTGAAGGAAAACTGGTTGCTACCTCCGAAGGAACCTGATCCACTGGAGCGATCACCCAAGTCAGTTCAATTATCTGGCCGATCGACAAGTGTCCAATGATAATTCAACGACTATGCTTCTACTGACCAAAAGATCACTGCTTATACACATGTCAATCGCCTAGGTAACCATGAACAAGTACAATATTAAGACACCCATATAAAGACTTGTTCTGATCATGGAATTGGTAGGGTAAATTTCCATCAAGTCACTTATTTGATTATCCTTCATTCGACTTTCCTCAATGGTTGAAGAGACAAGCACAGATGCACTAAAACAACAACCAATTCCTTCTTTTATATTTCCTTTTTCTTTGGGAGGGGCAGTAAAACATTAAATTCATCATCGTTGAATAAAAGCATCAGCAGAGGATGATCCTTGAAGATCATAAGTTTGAAGGTCATCCAAGGTTAGCTGGGTGTCCCAGACAGAAATCCCATTAAGGTGGTTCTATGGTTACAGATCATTTGAAAAAGATACAGTATAGTTTGAATAAGAAGCCACAATACATAAAAACAGTAACTACGTTTAAATGTTTCAATTTTATACAGGAGAGATAATTTGACAAATCCTACATGAAAAGATAAAAAAAAGAAACTAACTTTAGCAGGTCGGTATATACAATCGTGAAATTCCTTGCATTGACATTCTTTGTAGTGAGTCTTCATATTTTCCTGGGGAAGAACACTGATCTTTCTTTGCATCAACCAATAAATTCTTGGGGAGCATGCCCCTGAGAGAGTTTCTCTTCTGAAACTCAGGCTTCTAGCATCATTATACCCTAAATGCTCATGCTTTGCACATGCATGGAGTTATAGGGTTCTCACAGAGATCATAGTTGGGAAAAGTCTCTTCTGGCAATCCAGTACGTGTATGGTGTGTGACAATGGCATCCTCCATAAGGGTGGCCCAATCCATGTAGGATCCTGAAACTCCTTTGACATGAGACCCTTGTCTGGTTTGATGGACTTCTGTCTGTGCCCCATGTACCTGTGAGCCCCAACGACCAAATTGCCAAAGTTACCTCCTGAGTCATCTGATTTCAAGCAGAACAAGAAATCAGGGGCTGCCAAGCTCATCACATGATTCCTGAGGCCATCTAATTCCTCTTGGCTCGCCAACCCTTCCTTTGTAACCTTTCATAACTCTGCAGAATGAATCATCAACTACAAGAAAATTCAACCAAGTCACCCTCCCTGAGTCCTTCCCCAATCATCCGAATCAAAATTAGCAACATGACTAGGTTAAAATGCCTTTCACTAGCATTATCCCCGACTTCTTGGCTCATGAGTACGTTCTCTTCATGAAAGGAACAGAACCATGAACATTTTATCCGTCTTTATTTCAGATTTAAGCTCCATTTATTTCAACAGAAAATAGGTTGAAGTCAAAAAATGGATGCAAAACATTTAACTACAGACTGTTTCATCAGAAGTAATAATAAGGGAATTGCCCACTATTCAATACCGAAGAACTAGGGCTTTCTTTTTTTTTTTTTTTTTTGAGATTTGAAATATTTCCCTTTCATTTTACTTCTGGGCATTTCACATTGAAACAAACAGAACCTTAATGCGATTCAAGCCTCTTGACATAGAAGGTGCCAGCTGGTTACATGGTAAAGTCAATGGTTTATTAGTGCCCTGACCTGGGAGGCTGGGATCAAATCCCGCTAGTGGTGGATCCCACCTTCACCTCCTGTCACATAATTCTTTTGCATCGGTACAATTGAGTTCCATGCATATTAAAGCTTTTAAGGATATAACTGGCACAATTCTGTCGTTAAGCAACTTCAAGATGGAAAAACTAAAAGGAATTGCACATCAGTTGGAAAAATGCTTACCAGATTCGGGAACATTTCCTAATGGTGCCATCCAGTTCTGATCCCCCATAAGCTTACCAGATTCGGGAACATATTCCTAATTGGTGCCATCCGGTTCTAATCCCCCATAAACTCGTCCAGAAGCAACATAGATTTGAGTTTCTTGGGATAGCCCATTGCTGGAAGAATCAGACACTTCCCCAGGCTCAAGGGGGTACTTTCCTTCCACTTCTGCAGAGCCAGTTGCCATAGATGGGAGCCATTCTACATGCCAAATTCCACAAGAACAATGAACATACTGTGCATCAATGTTTCATTTTGGTTCAAGACCAACAACAGAACTTCAGAAGCCAGCTCTCTTTAACTTACCTCGCACCTACAAGACAATTCTTTTTTCTGAATCCCGCCATCTTAGCCTTTACCACTTGCGTCCCAACAAAATCGCAGAATGAAAAACCAACCATGCCCTTCTCAAACCTCAAATGAAGAGCCCTGCTGAGGAAAATCATGCATTACCAGGTCAAACGCAGCAAACAGGTAAGGGGTGAGATTAATTTGAAAAGGATAGCATCTGAATGTCACATATAGGGGTTTGAGCTGCCCGTGCAATTTCTCATTCTTGATGCCCACTGTTCAGTTATCTGGTCAATCTCAGGTAGGAGTTTCAGAGCATGATAATTCACTCTGCACCTTAGGCGGTTGATTTCCAGCAGAACATTATCATACCTGAAAAGAGCATAAACATTGATTATCATCGTCCCACAAATGAGCAAAAATTTAATCCAAGTCTAAGCTATGACATCCATGACTTACCAAGCTGATCAACAAAAGGTTTTAGTGCAATTATCTTCTTCTCTTTGATCTGGGGCAGCACATTGTCAATATAAAATTGAGCTATAGCATACAAACATATAATATGAGCACACCTTGGTAGGAGAGGGGTTGCAACGGTCCAGCAAAGGAGAAAGAAATACTTTACTTACCTGCTATAGGATCACAACAATGTCTTAAATTTTGGAAAGTCGTTCCCGAAGGGGCTTTGATACCTGAAATAATACCTTCATTTGGGAAACAGGTCCCAGTCCAAACATACATTCAAAGAAAGACAATATCAAGAATATGGAATTTCAAAATGGTTGTATTTAAAGAGTTTTGAATTACTATCTGTGGAGGCAATCTATTTACACAAGAAAATAAGTATAGACCAAGTTTTTACATCTAGATAAATTCCTATCTACATATTTACATGGAATTTCAAAATATCACATGGTACTGGTTTCTACAAAACTACTTAATAGGTCAAAAAGGAATGCCAATGAGTCCCTAATCCTCAGGAACAGAACGCTGCTGGCCCCGATCACCAAGTACGCACTTTGCTCAGCAACATTCTACATGCACGGGGCCTGCAAAAAAAATGAAGCCCAGTGAGGGAAAATATGGCAACCACACCCCCAAAAAAAAATGTATGAACCATATCATGAAACAGGAAAAATATTACCATATGAACAATTAGAATTCATAAGTTAAGTCATCATAGTGAAGTGCCACATTGCCAACAAATAGGTGAGGACATGCCGTTATCAACGGCTGCCACATATGCCTCATCACACTAGCCAGTGTGGAAATACATCAACATAATCATCAATGTCCCAATCAATGAAGCATCAGGCCCTCCAGCCGGCATCCCTAGGCATTCCCTCTGGAAGGCAACGAAACATCTCTTCCTAGTCACCCAAGCACCGGGGCATCCGGTGGCGAACCTGGCATTCCCGCGGGCCAAGCGAGGAATTTACTTTGCGTCTCATCCAGTACTTATCCCCTAAATAGAAATGGGTGGCAATCACAGGTCTGGTCTACATTCATTCATCATTCCTTTTATTCCTTCCATATCGTACCCCTTCATTCAATTGCATTATATGTCATTCATCACATAGAATAACATCATATAATATTCCATCATACATTGCCATACAATATTCCATTATAAATTATCATATTAAAGAATCATAATCTTATGGAAATCATGCATAGTACCATCATCACATATTAACCATAACAATGTATCACATTCCATCTAAGGCACTTCATTATTTTAGGCATTAAAACATGACATAAGAATAAAAGAAGATGGTGGCCAAATTTTCACTCACAGATACAGCTTGCAAGAACCAAGATCCGACTATTAACCAGTTCAATCAAGATAGAGTTTCCTATATTGGCATGAATCAAAGCTTAAGATTTCATTCTAGTTTACATTTTAATACCTTTATGTTCGAAATCATTGGAACGTACATTAACGTATGTATATATGTTCTCAGCATGATTTCCCACCATTCTTGTGGTCCCATTTCATGTTGGTGTAGAGTTGTCTTGTATTTTAGTCGCAGTTTAATCCAGAGAGTACTGGTGCAGGCCCTCGACAGAACAGAACGGCAGTCCCCCTACATAGAAGGGGTGTAGGAGGGGCGCAGCCCCCCGCTTGAATTATTTATTTGAGGGCGGTTTTGTACTTTCCGGTATTAGGGTTATTTGCTATACATTTGCAGCAAGGTTTACTTTATCTGCAAGCAATTTTGAGAGGTGTGAGAACAAGCGTTGTAACCCTATTCTTTATTGATAGTGAAGCAAAATCTCATCTAACCGAGGACAAAGGCAATCTTGCCGAACCTCGTAAACCTGTATGCATTGTTTTGTTCTTGTTTTTCCATTACCTTCTGCATCGCTTTTAGGGTTGCGTTTCTACATTACATATGTCAATTAAAACTTGCATCGTTTTCGATTTCACATGTAATTGGTTTTTCCCATAATTGCATACCCAGTTCAGCCCTTATAATGTGCTTTAATTAAGAATCCCATATTACTAGCATCGCTAGAAATTTCCAGCATAAGCGTGTTGAATAGATCTAAAAACAGTAGCATATTTAAAATATATATATATATATATCAATTCCTAAAACAGTTAAATAGGTCCATAACAATAGCATATTTCATGTATAATAAGACTCATTTAGGTGGCCATAGAATTTATAACCCAGTCCCTAAAAGGTGTTTATAAACCATGATTAAGGTCTATTTTCTCTTTTGTTGTTCTCATTTTTTTAAAACAAGAGAGAGGCTCTCTCTCTCTCTCTCTCCCCCCCCCCCCTTCTCTTCCCTGCTTCAAAATTTCTTTCCAAACAAAACCAAAATCCAGAACATGAGAAGGAAAACCTCCCTTAGAAGATCAATTCTCTCCCTTAAAGCTTTAGCCCTTCAGATCTTTGCTCCTACCTCCTTGTCTCCTAAATTTTAGTCTTCAAATCCTCACCCAAATTGTAACAGAAAAAAAAATCCTCACCCAAAACCCTTCTTTTTCTTTTTTCTCTCAAACCCTAAACCCTTTGTTTATGGCAAGAAGAAGAAAGGATAGAAACCCAAATTCGTTCCCCTCTTTCACTAAATACCATCATCCACCTTTTATATAAAAAAATAAACCAAGTGGGTCATATCATAGTTAACCCCAAAGAACCAAACCAAATCCCAATAAACCTAATTTATTCTCAATTGACTCATGGCTAATATATTAGCCCACTACTTATTATAAAATAATTAAATTCATAAATTTACCCTAAGGCAACAATTCGGCCATTACCTAGCACCCGTCGAAGATCCTCCAGCGACGTTCCTATCGGCCATAAAAAGTAAATAGCGTAAATATCCCAGGATGAGTGGAGTGTTACACCGATCAATAGATGGTCAAAGCAACTTTAGAGGATGAAGTGGGAGCATGATTTTTGCGGTTGATGGTTTTGGGCTCAACGGAGGAGTGATGGAGTAGCCTTAGGGAGAAGAGGGAAAATCGCACAAAAGGGGAAGGGGATCACACACCACGCACAAATTCACTAATCTAAAAATTAAATTCACTTTAAAACTGAAACATTGGGTTAATGCAGATATTTAAAAGAAAATAATGAAACTCTTACTTAGACTCTAACACTAAAACTGACTCCTACTTCATATGTATCCTACCCAAAATAAACTTGAGAAAAAAATAAAAGACTTAATATTAAACTAAACTACTTCCAACCCTTGTTGGACCAAAAACCTGGGTTAGACCGGTTCTTCTTGGCCCTTGGCTTCCATAGCCGGTCATGCTGGTCCAACCAAGTAAATGCAGGTGTATCTACATCAAGGAGTGACAACGATGTTAGGGCTAGGTTCAGAAATTGGGGTTGGGAGTGTATTGTGCCTATTGCTGCTATTAAAGGTGAGTACTTTGAGATAGAGAAGAATACAGAGAGGGAGAGGAAGACTTAATAGCTAAATTGGAGAGGGAGCATTGGACATCAGCTGAGTTATAGGAGCCAGGAGGAAGTGTTGGACTCCACAATGGCTGAGACTCAAAATCAGCAGCGTGCCGGCGCAGAGGTAGTAGTAGCAGTAGCAGTAGCAGTAGCAGGGAGCAGTGGCTAGGGCTCGTTTGACCGAGAAAGGAGTGGAGTAATAGGGAGGGAACTAGGAAACGAAGAGGGAACCGGGAAAATGGGAGAAATGAAGAGGGTTAGGGTTAGGATTAAGGTGGTTCTGCAGGTCAGACGCCAAATGGGGGTTTCCAACTTTGAATACAACGATGACAAATACCACCTAGAACAATAGACGCAGGTCAGGGATTCAGGGAATCCAGTGGGGGGGGGGGGAACAGGGGGAAATGGGAACAATAGATGCAGTTGAGGGTTCAGGACTCGTGTCAAGGAGGAAATGAGGGCTTCTTAGTTTTTTATTTGTTCAAGATATGCCATATGATATAGGTATGGTTTTATACTAATTTATTATTGTATCTTTTTTTATTCTAAACCAACAATAAGGATATATAAGTGTTTATAATCCTACGGTCCAAAACAGTCCCCTCAAAAGTTTCCAATGTGGGGGGAACAGACCAGAGAACCCCAACCCTTGTCATTATACAGTAAACCATTTTAAAAGTTAAAAACCCACTCCATAGAAACTGAATGCCACTGTAACAGCTGGGAACTAGTAACTAAGGGGAAATTCAATTATAGGTTCAAATGAACTTCATCCAGTTCTGCAGTTACAATGGAAGGACGTAAGAATAAGTTGGCAATGCCGCCGTCCTGCCACCACCCACATTAATAAGAATAAGGAAAGAAAATCCAAACAAAATTTGGCTTAAACAATAATGCATGAGAAGTACACATGTCAGGCCTAAACTATAGAACTAGTTCAGAATTAGACCAGACCAGCCAAGCCAAAAGCCACAAGATCTAGTCTTCTTTCTCCTTTCTAGCAAAACATTCTGATGGGAAAAATTAGCAACAAGAAGCTCATTGTCCAAGATGCAACTTAGAAGCATGAAATCAATCAGAAGCATTTTATACTCCTCCAAAAGTTCATTTTAACGATCAATGGTGCCACCTTATCCTCCATCATCGGTAGATCGTCTCCATGCTCATCCACCCACAGTTCCAACAAGTGATATTAGCTTGTCGAAGGAAGCTTCCAAACGTTCTAGCATGGACTATGGCATCTAACTTAACAATTACAGAAGTCGTCTACACTTGTTAAGATGGTCAGTAACTATTCGTGAGCGCTCTTGTATTGCCCAGTTCTTGGAAAAAAATAATACCAATTGATGGAAGAAAATAAACCTATAGTAAGGACCCATAGCAAGAGTAGCTATAATACCAATTGATACAGATTGATGAGAGGATTTGCTTGTGGTGGGTGTAAGAGAGAATAAGAGAAAAAGAAAGATAAAATAAGTGGTTGTTCCAAGACTGAAAAGTACCCGTGAACACTGAACAGCAACCTAAACAACACGTTAAAAGAAATGAGAGAGGAAATAAGGGAGAAAAGAAAGAGAAACGAGAAGCACCAACCTCCACTTCAAACTAAACCTTAGTTCATTCCATTATCAAATCACTGGGTTTGGCCATTGGCCTACATAATTTTATAAAGACACACAAGTAGAAAATAGAAACAAAGATTGACCCAATCTCCCAATCACAAACTGTATCGGAGGTTTTCCAAATTGACTACAAAAACTGAAAATAAAAACTACTTGAGAAAAGAAACGAATCAAAAAAGGAAACTAACTAAAAGAAAACTGACCAAACAAGACTGGATTTATAGTATAACAAGACCAACCCAACCCATAGGAACTGGGTTTCTTCATCCTTTCTAGCAGAATGCTGCATCACTACTGCACCAATCACGTTACAATAACCATAGTTGTCAAGGCATCACCAAGGCGACAACTTGGCGTCCAGGCAGTTTTCCTGGAGCCTAGGTGACAATCTCCTTATTGCACTGCATGTCGCCTTGTGTTTTGGTACTTATTTATGCCAAATTTCATTTACTTAAGATACTATTCATAAATAAGCAAATACCTCCTATTTGAATCCAATAAAAATATTTTAAAAATCAAATTCCAAAAGGATAAAAAGTCAACCCCCTAGTCCAAGAACAAAAACTGAATTTTGATTATAGGGGCGATTTTCAACTTTTAAATGCTAGGGTTTTTCTCAATTATGAAAATTTTATAAATCCTATCAAGTTAAAACATTGTTAAAAACCAAAAGTCCAGAAAATAATCTTTTTTTTTTATATCCATAAAATTATTTTTCATTGAGGCGATTTTAACAGCATTCACACTTTAAAATAAGTTTGACCGGAGTATAACTTTATCATTACAACTCAGATTTAAATAATCTTAGACTTGTTGGAAATCTAGTTTTATGTTATACCTAATACAAAAAGTCTCATGTAAAAATAAAATCATTTGACCAGTCAAACTTATTATATAACAAGAGCATTTCTCTAAATGCTATTTTTTATGACTTAATGTGACTTAGCCTTGATTTTTTATGATTTGATGTGGCTAAATGTTGATTTTTAATGACTTGATGTGCCTTAATGTTGACTTTTTATGATACCAGGTGTATGTAACTTACTAAATAATGTTATAAAACAGGAAAAATAAAAAATAACACTTGGTCGCCTTGTACGCCTTAAAGTGGGCGCTTTCTCGCCTAAGCTATTAGACAGCCCTCCAACGCCTTGGTTCGCCTTTGCGTCGTGATAACTATGACAATAACTCAGCCTTATCCCAACTATTTATGGGGTCGGGTACATGGATCCTTGCCCTCCAATCAGCTCTATTGGCAGCCATACTGATGTAGGTCAAGCTATCTATTGGCTCTAAGACTTCTTTTAGGGAATTTGGGTAGATATCCAATTTGCACAAGGAGATATGAATTCTTCCCAGTAAAAGATATTGACCAGCTTTATCTGGGGAAAGATAATAGTCATTGCCAGCTGGTTTGAAAGAGAATATCCCCAGAATTATTTGGAGATATCATCCAGCTCTAAGGGAAAATATTTCTCAAGAATTTCAAGTAGGCCCCATGGCCAAATCATGGAGGAGTTTGACAGCTTTTAATAGTGCTACTTTTTAGGGAAAGTATTGGTCATCAAGTGCTGATTTGAAGAAAGATGTTTAGAAGATCCCCAAGCCAGCTCGCATTACGGAGATAAATCAGAGAACAAATTAAGGAAGATCTTTTGGAATTTCTTTTTCTTTCATAATAGTTTCTATTTTCAGTTTAATAAAGTGGATTTTCTTTCATTAAATAGGATCTTAGGAGATTCCATTTTTAAGTAGATTTGCTAATGTAAGACTCTTTATTTTGTAAACAATTCCAGGTATGATTTATTTCCAAATTGAGATGTCACTAAGAAATTTTAGGCTGTTACTGGTTTCATTATAAATTAAGGACAAGGCTGATTTACAAACACGATTTTGATATAAAATAAATGGCTTTATGCCGTCACTGTGAGAGACAATTCTATGGGATGTAGAAACCCTAGTGGGAGGCTTGAACATATCTTTTTCTTCTTTACCCTTTCTTCTCTCTTCTTCTATTTTCTTTTATTTTCAGTTTAAGATTCATTATTCAATGAGTGAAAGATCCTACCGTGGAATTAGTCCCTAGTTTCCAAGTTGGGGATTGGTTCTACATTACATACTAGATACAAGGCCTAAGCTATGCTTGTCTTTCCTCACCACTTTTCCTAGTGACATTTAAGGTCTTCCCTTGGCTCTTTTAGTTCCTTTAATTTGAATTAAATCACTCCTCCGTACTAGAGCATCCAAAAGCCTCCATTGAACATGGCCACGCCACCTCAAATAACTTTCTCTTAGCTTATCATGTATTGTAGGTTCGGAGTTACTCCCAAATCAGCTCTAATATGATCATTTTTACTTTATTCTTTCTAGTTTTGCCACACATCCATCTCATCCTAATATCTGCTACACTGAGTTAAACACATGATGATACTTAATTTCCCAACATTCGCACCATACATCATAGCCGGTCATATGGCAGTCCTATAAATTTTTTCTTTACAATGACCAAAATTCACCTATAGAGATGTCATTTAGACAAACCCTTTAAATAAAGTGCAACTTCTATAGATCTAAACAAATTTAATGGCCCATCAAAAGTTATTTGAGTAATATAGACAATCGTTTCTTCATCTATGTTCTTCAAAAGGAAATGACTTTCCAAACATCTTTCAAAACATTTTACTTATAGGAAAGTCACATTGGATTGCAAATTAACCTATAGTCAGATGATGACATGGACAGTATGCCAAACTAATTTGAGAACTAAATAATTTTTTTTATTTCTACAATATATGAATTAGGTAGAAAGGATTCCTGCCCCACCACTTATCTTCATGTGGATATTAAATTTTCACATTATTTTCGTTTTGGGGCCCAAAGCCTGTGGAAGGTTAGCCCAGTCAGCCATGCATCATGCTGTTTCGAAGAGCGATATCAGATTCGACCCTGACCTCATTGTCATTCCAAAAAGAACTTAATGAGCCCTCAAGTGCAAAACATTAGGAACAATACCAAATAGATAGCAAAGGAAACCTTACCAACTACCAACATACCAACTCCCTCATTGGAGAAATAGAGACAGTTGCTTGAAATACAAATCTGGACTTACTCAAGGGAAGCTTGGGGACGCCCCAATAAGGAGGAGTGTTCTGATTCTGATTCGAGGTAAAAGAGCAAGGAGCAGGCTTAAAATGACTATAGGAGAAGTTGTGATGAATGACATGCATAATCTTGGTGTTGCCCCAAGTATGACCTCAAATAGAGCCTATTGGAGGGCAAGGATTCATGTAGCCCACCCCATTTAGCTGAGATTATCTTGACTTGTTAGGTTGTGCCTCTTTCCTATTACTTTAATCTTCATTTCATTTTATTTTTATTTTTATTTTTTTCATTTTTCATTATTAATTTCTCATCCCATTTCCCATATACCTCATTTCAACATCTCTTTATTCCCCATTTCTTGTTTCGACCTCAGTTTTCCCTACTTTGTTTTGCATGGATCTATGTAGCCGACCTCATTAAGTCGGGATAAGGCACGAGTTTCTTGTTGGAGAGGGCAATAGTAAGTTTAGCACTCCATGAGCAATTGCACCCACAACCAAGGATTAGAAGCCAAAATAAGAAGTCCTATATGGCAATTTTGATAGAGTTAATCTGTTTACATAGTGATGTAGGACAGATTTGGGGAAACCTAGAATAAGTCTTCCTTTGCTGTCCCACTGCCTCCTTGCTGTTAAGTGATGAATTTCCATAGTGTTTAAGGCTAAGATTTAGACAAAACTGGGAAAACTGGGACTGATAAAAAAGTAATATGGAGAGGGAAAGAAAGAGGGTGATAGCCTATAAGAGAAGAATTAGGGAAGAAAAGGGAGCTTGGATTCACTCCAAGGTTTGCAGGGAACAGAGAGAGAAGTATTGGATTCACTCCAAGGTTTGCAGGGAACAGAGAGAGAAGTAGGGGAAAAGAAAAGTAGAGCAAGAGGAAGAGGGAGTAGGGAGAACAGAAGTCAAGAAAGAGGAGAAGAGAGAAATTGAGAGGGAGAGAGAGAATCACACTGCAAGAGGGGAGGAGTTTCTATTTTCATTCATTCATTCATTCATTCATTCAATCCATTCCTTCATTGTCTTGTCCAAATACAGCCTTTAAAAACCCAAAATGAAGAAAGACGAGTAACTCCAATAAAAAATAAATAAATAAATAAATAAAAACTTTTCCAGCAATAACTACTCCCGAATAACTGCTTCTCCAGCAAATAACTTCCTATATCTCCCTTACAACATTAATACATAATTTTGGACACTAAATAAAAATAAAATTACAACAAGATAAAATAGCTACACATAATGCTGGTCATCTACTGATAAGTCCTAAATCTTAGAATAATGTCCTCACCACATAGTGTATTCTGCATTATAAAAATTGTACTTTTCAAAAAATGCAAATTGCAAAGTTTAAAGTTGAGTTATTTCAGTGTTTAGCTCATTTTTTCTTAATTGTTCTAGCTGACTTATGTAGTGTTTGTTCTTTGAATCCGACTGTAGCATGTGTAATATGACAACATGAAGCTTTAACAAATATCTCCCTAAACAATTATTTTGATCTTTTTTCTTTCAAACCACTGAAGCACATCAATCTGCCTGCAGAGAACAAATTCAAAGACACCCAGAAAGAAACAAGCAAAAAACAATAAGGGAAGAAAAAAAATTAACATCAAAATATGATATTCAAAACCAGATCTGTCCATGAATCAGGAACCGTTTAATATCTCTAGGAAGCTCATTAACATGCAGAAAGAAACACATTTTAGAGTTTTAAGTACCATATAGCTAAGTTCAAATTTATCTTCAACTGCAACTACTAAAACAGGCTAAAGAAAGTCCGTATCGCCACCTGCAATTCTTTAATCCTTCTTATGAGTTCTGGAGCACACCTTTTATTTATTCAAAAGTGACCATAGCAAGGCTCTCGATATAAGAATAAACATTAAATTCCTTCTGGGCACCAGGAAGATGCAGAGATCTAACGTCACTACTCACTGGGTCAAACAAAGCTGGCCCATCATGCCGCAGTAAAACCCGACCGTTTTTGAAGCCATATAACTTTATTTCTCGGAGTCCAAACATGCAACTATCTCCAGGTATGTTAGTCACGTTAAGGGAGAGCTGTTTGGTCCAAGCAGTATTCCCTGATACATCATCCACCTTCACCCATAATTCATAACGATCTGGGAAAGTTTGACAACAAAACATAGAAAGGCAGCCTCCCATTGAAGTCAAGTTCGCTGTTTTCGCAGAATTATAGACAGGGGGCAATGGAATTTCCTTGAATTTCTCATCTCCAACATTAAATGAAACAACAGACTTCAAAGGAGGCACAACCCAATGGGGACAACCACCAAACACCTGCGGTTTTGGGTCCCAACGAGGGTACTGAATTTCTCCAATGCTTCTCCAGGAGCTTGTCCCCATTGTATACACAGAGGCTTCAACTTTACGGAGGCCAGGCCTCTTCTCTGCAAGATGTGAAATTGCCAGCACCTTGAATTTACCAGAAACATGGTCATAACCAAACCCAAACATTCGTATGTAGAGACTTCCATTGTTAATATGTTCTGGCAATTGCATGTAATCTCCTGTAGCAGGATTCCATACATACACAGTGTCTTCGTACAATCCTCTATGGGTTAAGCACAGCAATCCATTACAAGAACCTACCACTACAATTGGGGTTAAGCAGGTGGGATTCCGATGAGGGAAATCAAGTTGGATTGGGGAGCGAAATTCATCGATATTTACTTTATATATCTTGGAAACAGTAGAAACGATGATAGTAGAACCATTGTCCTTCTCAATCTGTCGGTTTAAGTGCATCTTAATGAAATTAGGGCTATAAAATCGAGAGTAGTCTCTGATTACGCACCTGAATCGCAATAGACTCGTCACAGGTAAATTCAAGAATATTTCATCTTTGATTTCATTTGGAAGATTCGGCGATTCCGTCCTAGCAGACATCCGCGTTTCCTCTTCTCTCCGTTCCTTCTTTTCTTTTCTCTGTTCCTCCATTTTTATCCCCTTAAATCTTTCTGTATTTCTCCTACGTTGGTTGCGCCGGAGAGATAAAAGAAGAAGAAGAAGAAAGGGTAAAAGAAGTGAAGTGGTTCTGATTCACGATTTTTCTCCCGCCCAAAACTGTATCCGGAGCCAGCTGTTTCATCTTTTTCTCGTATAAAGCCAAGGGCCTGTTTGGTATCGTTTCTGTTCCAGAAACGCCGTTTCGTTTCAAAAACGAAAATTTCAGTTTCTGTGTCAAAACGCAGTTTTTAAACGAAAAAATGGTGTTTTAAAATTTCAGATTTTTATCGGGAAATTTTTTTTTTTTTTTTTTAAATGGAACGAAACTGGGAAGACGGAACTCCAAAATGGAGTTCCGTCAAATCTCGTTTTTTCAGTTTTTTTTTCACTTTTCGTTCCAAAAAAACAGAAACGGACCATAAGTGCACCAAACAGAAGATTCCGTTTTTTCGTTCCAATAGAACGAAAAAACTCCAGAAACGTTTTTTTAGAACGATACCAAACGGGCCCTAAGTCTGGGGGAATCTGATGAGAACAATAATGTGTGAAATCTTAGGGATATAAGTGTACATATTGCCCCACTTTGGATAATACTACTTTTATTTTTTCTTGTTTTTTTTTCAATTTCCAAGTCTACAAGAGAAAGTGTTTAAAGTGAATCAAAAACCAATCCAAAGGTGGGACCCACTCATTGGTACCACATTCTCTCTCCTATAAAATCTTGAAGATTATTCTCTCTCCTTGCTACCTCACAAGATCTTAAAGATGCTATGCAGAGATTCATTTATGATTTAATCAAGATTGCAAGATATTGGTTAATATAGCAAGGAAGGAATAGAATTTATTAATTTTGAAAACAGATTCTCTCTTTCCTCATACAATATCTCAGAGAATGAGGATTTTTACCAAGATTTTATTTTATTTTGTTTTCTTTCTTTTCTTAAAGAAGGTTTATAGAATGAAGGAAGTAAGAAAAAAACCCTATAAAAGCCCCTTCCTCCCCCCTCCTATTTATTATTCTCCTTATTTTATTTTCTAGTTTATGCTTAGTTTTCTTCTTTTTCTCCCTCTCTCACTCTCTTTAGTTTTGGTTCTTCTTTATTTTTGCTTTAATCACTTTTGTAATAGTTTTTTTTTTTATGTCAATTAATGCAAGCACTCTTTTATTCTTATTCAACCTTTTATGTTTATGATCTATGCAATTGAGTTATAATTTTTAAAGTTATAGCTCTAGGATTAGATCTAGGTGACAAGATCACGAGCCGTGGAGCATCTTTTTTTTTTAAGTTCAGTTTTTTTTAAGATTTGTTTTCTCTAATACTAGAAATTTCATATTTGGTTTATTCCAGATCTGATTTTTAGTACTGATAGTATCTCAAATCACCCAAGCTTTCAAGTTCAAGTAAGTAGGCTCCCTCAGTAGTCTTCTCTCCCCCTTCTCATTTTCTCTTCTGACTATCCTTTCTTTCTTAATTTAGGATTTTAATTTCAGTCGTTACATTATTGTTATCCCTTTCCCCCAAGGTTTATAACTAGTGTATGTGTTGGCTTTGCCCCTCCTAGCCATAGAATCATCAATTTATTGTTTTTATTTGAATTGTCTCCCTTTCCCTAAAGCTAAGTAAAGTAACCCTTGTAAGAGTGACTCTCTGGTCAAGTAGGGAAGCTCATATTATGATGCATCCCTCGGGCTAAATAGAGAAATCTACTTGTGAGTCTTTCTCTAGTTTTCTCCCCTTTTTTTTACTTTATTTTTATGTCAGTATTTTTTTTCCTTTATTTTTTTTAATTGCGTGGGTTGTTTATTTTCACTTATTTATTTATTTAATTTTAATTGCGTGATTTGTGTCTTTAAATTCTTAGATGACGAATGGTTAGGACGTTATTTTAGATACATATGTTTAGGACGGTAGTTAGAATTAGATCACAACCATTAATAGGTTTATTTTCGCATTATTAAAAGAAAAAAAAAATAAAGTGGCTGCTCTCCCTGAGTTCGACCCGTAGCTACATTGATCCGTATGCTTACGGTTACATTTAAAATCTCAAACAGGGTCTTTTTTCTAAGTAGTGGTCCTTTGAAATTCATGGAAAGTGTAAAGATTTTATGCTCATCAAAAGCTAGGACATTCAAATTGGTGTTCTAATCCCCCACCCCTTCAATTTCTTACTTTGAATTGCTTTATTTTATCCATCAACCCCATTTGTTTTTATGTTTTTAACTATAGATGGATAAGAGAGTTATTAAATGGATGCTATTTACTAGTTGCCTTTATTTATTAACTATAGATGGATAAGAGAGTTATTAAATGGATGCTAATTTATTTATTTATTTTATTTTTTATATAATAAGGTTTTGATGTAGCACATGAAGAAAGGAATGTAACATGGTATATAGTCTTTGGTCAGTCGTGTCATGGACCACCTAGGTCATAAAAGAGTTTGAAATCAATTTGGCTTTTATGGTTTTCTACGACCTGGAACTGTCCAGCCTAATTTGAAGTTCAAAGTAATCTATTTATATAAGAGGGGTCCAAACTGGTTTCACTCTATAATAATCCTTTCTTGAAAAATTAGAAGAGTATTTTCACCCATTCAACAGT
This sequence comes from Macadamia integrifolia, assembly GCF_013358625.1. NCBI lineage: Eukaryota > Viridiplantae > Streptophyta > Magnoliopsida > Proteales > Proteaceae > Macadamia > Macadamia integrifolia. The sequence goes on along the minus strand of NC_056560.1, from coordinate 6,977,815 downwards.
AAGAAGGAAAAGAAAAAGTCTAGAGGATGGACCCTGATCATGGTTTCAAGTATCAGTACTGGATAGGCTATATCAGTTGTATCATCTCGATCAATATTGATATCTGACTGATCCATATCGATTACAAGTATCTCAGGTGTAAATCGTAAAGATTTTTTTTTTTTTTTTTTTAGGGAAAAAATGATGGATATACACCAGTCTGATCTGATCTAATCCAAATTGGAATTAGATCGATATCTACCAATCTAATATCAATACTGGTAACTAAATCTATAGTCTTGATATTCCTTATTCATTAATGGCATTAGTCCTACGAAATATAGTTCTATAGGCCTTGTTTGTTTAGAGGGATTTTGATGAAGTAGGAGTAAAGGAATGGAAAAGTTATACTTATTTTTCCATTTCGATAGAAAATTGAGGTATCTAATGCAACCCTTTTTTTTATTTATTAGAAATAGAAAAGTTGTACTTATTTCTCCCGTTCAACCCCTTTGAAAGTCTTGCCAAATTGGTGGGATTTTTGCATTGTTCCTAGAAAGGAAAAATCTACTTTATATACTCCGCAATACTCTGTTTCTCTCCCTCTTCCTATTGAATCAATTAGACATTTGCATACCAATCTGCTTTTATCCATAGAATGCAAGTTTCTGATAACATTATCATTGCCTAGGAAATTTTTCATTACTTGAAACACACTAACGGTAAGACTGGGTTTATGGCCATCAAGTTAGACATGTCCAAGGCTTATGATAAACTCAAATGTGGATTGATCAAGGGTCTCTTTGACTTCTTGGGGTCTAGCAATAAATTGGGAGATCTAGTTTCCCCTCCAAATGACCTCATCCTCCTTCTCTATTAAACTGAGAGGATCCTCTTTCAATTTATTTGAACTCCCTCTAGGAGTATTGGTAAGGGTTGCCCATTAAGTCCATTCCTATTTGTCTTAGCCATGGAACCCTGTAGCCTGGGGGTGTTAGTCGGTTTGGTTTTGGTTTAAAAGGTGCAGATCGGTTTGGTTCATATTTATTTGACTAAAATCATAACCGCATCATTTACTAAACGGTTCCACTTTCTAAAACCGTGACCATCTAGTAAACGGAAACGGTTCATAATCGGTTTGTTATAAGTTGCAACCATTTCTAAACTGAAGATCATAAGCTTATCCAAAAATAATTGACAACCACAAGTAAGAGATTCTATATTGATGATGGTATGCCTTAATTTGATAATCTAGTGTTATTTCTTTGCATGGCCATTCTCCAGTGTCACTTGATTTATAACCCAAGATCCTTTTCATCTTCCCGAGCATCCTTTTATAAACTCATAAACCCAAGTTCCTAATTCTCAAGGCCATGCAAATGAAAGAGATGAATGAATCATCATATCCTTAGATTAGAGTTTGGGAAGAAGAAGAAAGAAGATGGGAAGAATTGAATGAAGATTGTTTAGTTATCTTTTAACTAATAGATTAATCGTACGTACTTGATTGAGAAAACTATGGGTTCAAACCATGGAAAGGGAAGTAGGGAACACGAGATGTCTCAAATCCATTTCATTCCAATCGCTTTACTTAGGGTTATATTTTTGGAAGTGATATATTGATTCTGCCCTTGTTTTTTCTGTCCATGCTTTATTTATTTGTTATACGGATTAGTCGGATCGGTTTAAACAGTTTAAATGGTTTAAACGGTTTCAATTCGGTTTGAAACCAACGGGTTTCGCAGTTAAAACCAACCCAACCCGTTTAGCCGATCGGCCTGAAACTTGAAACCATAATCGCACCATTTACTAAACGGTTTTGTGATTTTGGTGTAATGGACCGGTTCGATTTTGATAAATAGTTTCGGTTACAAATTCACATCCTTACTGTAGCCTAGACTTATGTTGATTTATCGTGACCTCAATCTTTTTAAAAGAATAAAAATTGCTAGGCAGGCTCCAGATATGTCTCATCTGTTTTTTGTAGATGATACTTTTCTCTTTTATTGGGCCTCGGTTGAGGATGTATCAACTATTAATGCATCATTGATCTATTTTCTGACATACCCGGCCTTGCATTAACTTGGATAAGAGTGGTGTTGCTTTTAGTTCCAATGTTGACCATAGGACTAAAATTTCCCACTATCATTGTCTTGGAATTGATGAAATGAAATCGAACTCGAACTCGGTTTATTTGAGAACTAAATTATTTTACCAAAGAGCCAAAAGGACAAATTTTCTTCCCATTGTGAAAAGAGTTCAAAACAAACTTGGTATGTGGAAAGCAAATCTACTCTCTTTTGTTAGCTGACTGGTCCTAATCTAATCTGCACTCGCGTCGGTTCCATCATATTTGATGTCTTGTTTTGCTTTTCCTAAAGTTATTTGCAAGAAATTGGATTTGACCTATCTACATTTCTGGAATGGTGACACTGATTCTTCAAAAAATTCCCCCTCATTGAATGGCACAAAATTTGCAAACCTAATTCTCAGGGTGGTTTAGGTATCAGAAGTTCTAAAACCCAAAACCTTGCTCTCCTCCTTAAGTTGGGTTGGGATTTACTTAATGAAAATGATTCTTTTAAGGGTCAAGGTTCTACTTCCAAATATTTCTCTAAGCCATCCATTTCCCACAAGAATACACTAAAAGGAAAATGATCCATTTCTTGGGAGAGCATTGTTAGTATTCTCCAAACTCTTCAAAAGCTGGTTTTTATAAAAATTGAAAATGGTAGGAATACTCTATTTTGGGATGATTCTTGGATACCTACCATTACTGATTATCTTATTCAAAGATCCGTTCCTCTTTCTTTAACCTATTTGAGTAATTTATCTTTAATAATACCTGAAATAATACTTTATTATCTATAATTCTTCCACCCCATGTTGTCACCCACATTCAGAAAATTTCTATTTCCTTTCATCAAGATATTTAGTATTGTAATCTCTTTAAAACAGGGATTTTCACAACCAAGTTGGCTGATAAATTTTTATATGCTAATTTAGCTACAAACAGGTCTGCATATTTATCTCTTTTCTCTCACTAGTTGCTTTCTCTATGGAAATTCAAACTTCACCTGAAATTCAAGGTTTTTCTCTAGAGAGTGTGGCACATAGAGGGTTCCTACAATGGATATCCTAGGGAAATGAAAGGAGATTGATCCAATCTGTGGATTGTATCATGACAAGCAAGAATCTATTACTCATATATATTTTTCTTCATTGTGAGTTCACTAAATGGATTTGGACAGCTTGCCCACTGAGTCTAAGACCTGAAGCTTTCATTGAAGCTTCCTTTTCAATGGTTCTCTTGTACTTCTTTCATTCTGTTCCACATGACATTTTACCAATTTTTTTTTTTTTTTGATAATTTATTATTTTTTGCTATTATATGTGGAATCATAGGAATGTTGCGCTTTTTAAACAGGATAGACCTAATCCCCCATATGATTCTTCATTCGGTTAATCAATGGACTGCTCAAACAAGAAATATCAATAAACCCACCCAGATGATCTCAATCCATGAGACCCCTTTCCCCTTTTACCCCCACCTGGACCCCCATCAACCATTATTTGTGTGGGTGTCATTGATTAGCTTTAAATAATGTTGATTTATTTAAAGCTTCTTATCTCATGGCAAGAAGCACCGATGAAACATACCTTCGAGGGTTGCTCACGGGGTGAAACATGCAAAAGAGGAAGGCTAGCAACATGAGGACATTTGGATCGATTCTGAGGCTCTACAAAAATTTTTGACTAACCATAGCACCTAAATTTCTTCTTTTTTTGGGATATTCAGAATTTTCTGAATAAACTTAACTTCCATCTCTAACTTCCTAATGAAGATGTAATTAATTTCTTAAAAATGCTAGCTTTTTGGGTTCTCATAAGGAGAACCTCTATTCCCCACCGATTATCTTATAATAATGTGTATTCCCTATTATGGTTTTAATTAATATTTTCCTTTTCATCCCAAAAAAAAAAAAAAAACACTAGACATTTGCATTGCCATTAGAATAGAAAAGTCTTTTTTTTTTTTAATCAAAATAAAAGAAAATTTATTAACTACTAAAATAAGTGTCCATCAAGATATTAGGATCCCTAATTAGTGTTTTCAAGTTCATAGCCCTGTGGGTTAAGGCTTTGACCAAGAAAACTAGGTCATTGTTGCTTTTGTAACAAAATTTCGATTTAAACAAAACATCTGCAGTTTCCAAGAAGAGTGGTATTGCGTTCCATGGCCATAAGTTTGTGTTGTCAGTAGACATGAGATTCTCCAACTCCCTTGATCGCTCTAGATTTCGTCTATCTCTCATCCTTTTCCCCTATCTTGGTTCATCCCATATAGTATGCTCCTTGTTGTCGCCTCAAGATGCTTGCCTGTCATCATATAATTAGCATAAATAAGATACACGTCCCTTCGGTTATAAGCGAAACAACCCAACTAGAAATGTTTTTGGTGTTATCAGTGAACCCTATGCAAATTAGAACTTTTTTATTGAAAACAAGGGAGTGTTAATGTCTGGGTAGGTGTAGGGTTATGTATGATCACTTGTTGCTCATCAGAGTGTATGGGGATGCCATTAGAGATCCAGTACTCTACCTGTTGTAGTATGACATACGGATTGGGTTTAGCATGTCCAAAGGAGACTTGGTTCCTATGTTTCCAAATATAGTAACACATAATAATAAAAACACTGAAAAAGAAATCCAAATTATTTGAAGGGATGGTGTTAGAGTTAAAGAAAAACATGATTAAATTTGAAAATGAAGAACCATTTAATAATTCAGTTTTAAGGCCTAATGGACCAGCAACCCATATCCTTTTTGAGAATTCACAAGAGAAGAAACCATGCCAAGTATTCTCATGTTGGTTGTGGCACAAACTGCAAATAGGGTCAATATCCACCCACTTTTTTAGAATGTCTTAGTGGGGATTCCTTCATGTGCTATTTTCAAAAAAAAAAAAAAAGTTTAAATTTGGGGTGGATTTTGAGCTTCTATAGATAGAGCCACCAGTGCGAGCATGGAATGATGCAGGTACACCTGTTTGAGGATCCACTGGAGTTAGTAAAAATATTAGATTTGAGAAATTTGACAACTATTTAAGTGGAAAAAGATCCATGTTTTGAGAGGTGGCACCACCATTTGTCCTTTTTATCAGAAATAGGAATTTGAATGCTCGTATTAGTTAAGAAAATAGGGAGTAATGAATTTAACAAATTAACATTCCACTCATTCCCAAACATGAAATCATTAACTTTCAAAAGGTGTGGGGGATGGTTTTTAAAAGTCACTTTTCAATCCTATCTTTCACCCGAGCAATAGATCTCATTCCATACTCCCACAGTTGATCTCATTCCATACTCCCACAGACAAACAGGGCCTTGTGGACTCTTAAATTTATCCAGAGGCTTTTAGTTTGGATCCATGCCTCATGAAAGGGACCAAACACCAACAAAATGGCGCCACATCCGTAAAGCATCAAACTGTCGTAAGAGTTGAATGGAAAAAATTCACTCTGACGCCCACGGGGATGGGTCCCATATCTAAAGGGAGGCCCCTAAGAAAACTGGGCCTATGGAGGCCCACTTGATGAGCCTACAACAGATGCTCCATGGGCTATTAAAAAGTCTCATACCAAAAGGAAGGCCCCTAATATCATCTGCTAGAATGAATGGAAGCTAAAATACATATACCAAATTTGTTCTTGATACAACCTGTTCTAGCAAGAATTTTGCAGGATCATGGAATGGGTTGCTCAAAATATGGTACAAAGAAATTTTGCAAACTCGTCATTGTTGAACAACGCATACCAAGTGCATAAGGCTCCCGCATGTGCAAGGTCTGAGGGACGAAAACTACGTAACTTTACCCCGAGAATGTATTTAATTGAAGATTGCATGTAAATGGAGGAATTAATAGGTTTAGACTAAAAGAATACCCATCAGAACAATTGTTTTTTTCGTCATTTGTCATACGCATAGATAATAGAGATATACTTGAAAGAGAAAAACTTGCCAGATCAGCTCATCCTCTATTTTGGGTAAAAGACGATCTATTCATAAATGCGAGCAATACGCGAAGAGAGAGGGTTACAATTTCCCTTTAATCACGGAAAGCAAGAGGGTTACAATTTCCCTTTAATCACGGAAAGCAATTGGGCCAGATTGTCCTGCTCACATTGACAATGCCCTCCGGACTAGGGAATCAACTACAGCATTTAATTCCCATTGAATATCACAAACTTACAATCATCAAACTTAGAGACTAGCAAAAGAACAGCCCACCTTAGTAAATTCAATAAGATAATTAAAATATTTATCACATGATAGATCCGGTTGGTGCCCAATTTTGTGGGCAAATAGATCCCAAGGTCGTTTATTCACAAGTAAAATTTCAATCCGAATAAAGTTTGCCAAGTGGAAATTAAAGTTTCGCAAGTATTGGAGAATGCACTGCAATGGTGAGAGTATTGTAAGTAATGGTGTCACATTCCAGCCCGAACCAATCAGACTGAGCAAAATTAGCTGGTTTAGCGACACCAAACTAATGCTGACCGATTCAACTTTCATTTAGGATTTTTAGAAACCGGTGGAAACCATTGAAACCAAACTGATAAAAAAAAAAAAAAAAATAGAGAAAATTTTCCATTAGATGTATATGGAAAACCGAAATTGAGCTGGAACGACCTGAACCATTATGGAAATAGAAACAAAACCGAAATCCAATCGGTCTGAAACCAAACTACACCTTACCTGTTCGGCTTGGCCCATTATGTAATGAAAATTGATTCAATCCGATCATAATTGTACCAAACCAACACACACCCCCTATCATAAGCATGCATGGATTTCCTTTAAACCGAATAATTTTTTATTGAATTGGATTCTAAAATTTGATATATGGCTAATTCAAAATATATACAAATTATCCAACATTTAAAATTACCACATCATTAATTTTCGTGGCAATATAAAAAGAGTCATCATAATAAGCTTATCAAAATCGAAGTGTTTGATGAGCTAAACTATGAGTTTTTTTATATGGACTAAAGCAAGTGAACAACACTAAATACCCCCATCCCAATGTAAGTGGCTTCAAGGACGTAAGAGGAGTCAAACTTAGAACCACACGTTTCTTGAGGAAGGAGTCCCTTGCCAACTCATCTACTCCCTTGGGGTTAAGTGGTCATTTTTCTTAAATCAATTTCCTATATAACAATGGAGAGTAAAACAACTATCTCTCTTTCTGGAAATGATGTAGATGTATATTCTTTGTTTAATTAATGCATTTTTATTTCTTTATTAAAAATAAATAAAAAAAAAAAAAAAAATGAGAACCTTTTGAATGAAAATTTCCCAATTTGTAAACATTGAGGAGTCTTGAGTAGAGTGGCTATTGAGTCGAGCTAATTTACCTACTCTTTTTTTTTAATCCCGAATATTATCTGGGACTTGGGATTGCCTTTAGAATTTTATTAAAAATGAAACTGATAATAAAAAAACAAGAGAACGTAACCCGCCTTACCCAACCCAGGAGAGACAAAAAATGATATTGATTGCCAATTTACCTACACCAAATGCTATTTCTTTTAACACCTCAAAATATGGATCTTATGATTGATTGGTTAAAGTGGGAATGCAATATCTTGAATTCAAGTCAGATTCAAACGTTTCTACCCCAAAAAAAATTTGGTAAAAGATTCAAGCATAATAATAATAATAATAATAAGGGAAAAGGCTTTCTGAGCATGAGGCATATTACATATCCTCTCACAATGGATTATTATGTTAATTATTTTTTTAATAAAAATTAATTTAAAAAATTATTGTGAGAAGGTGTAGAGTAACCTACTTGCTTAGAGAACCTTCTCCCATAATAATAAAAGATAGTGTGGCCCCTACACTAGCACAAAGACAATGAGAGCACCTAGAGAAGCATCAATATGGGTGGGATTTCCACCTATTAGAAGGGTGGGGTGGCCATTTCACTGCCCATGTGTCTAGGCGTAGGAGCCATGCTACCTTTTAGGCTATTTTTTCCCTATAATGATGTCCATGTCTTAGCTACACTTCCCCATGAGTGTGGTACCAGGCTTATCTATAGCGTGCGCTACAAGGTATTAGAATAGGGCTGGGAGCCCTCAGACATGTAGCCCTATACATTGATGCACAGCCGAAGGTGCTCCCAACCGTTGGATCTACACTACACGTCATATTGCGCGACAGAGGAACTTGATCTGTAGTGTACATTAGGAGGTAGCATTTTTTAACCCTAATAAGAATAAGAAGGGGAGAGGTTTTGTGTGTGATTGTGCACAGGTAGACCCTCATCCCTTTCCAATGGTTATATGTAAAAGTGTCAATTCCAGGCTTGCACGGGTAGGCTTGATTGAGCTCGACAAGTTTATGTCCCAACCTAGATTGGCCCGATTAATACACTTGTCGGGCCCAATACATTTATAAATAGGTAGTACATGGTGCAGTCGCCTAGCTCGACGGGCACCCGGCTAGCCCGACACATTTACAAGCCCGACTTGAACTGACTCATTTAAGCCCACCTAGCCTGACCCCCTTTAATACTATTTGAATTTAAAAAAAAAAAAATTAATACCATTTGTGTTTAGTGCTAAGGCTATGTCATATGTACAATTGGGATGGTGGTGATTATTATATGAGCATTCATCTTTTTCAAGCATAATTTAATTGATTTAAACTTGCTCAATTTGGGTTGTGTAGGCATAGTTAGATCGAATACCTTAGTAATTTAGCTGCTTCCATCTTTGGCTTAATCCATTTTAACTATGGGATCTTTCTTTGCTATGCCCATATTTGTCTCATTTTATTGTTATTTTCAAGCACATTTAAAAAATCAATTTTAAAAAAGACCCGTTTAAAGCCCATTTAAAGTTAAATAGATCTATGACCTAGTTAAGGCCCGATTAAAGCTCGAGACCGACTAGCCCGATTATTAGTTGTACCCCATTTAACTAAATGGGTATTCATAATGCAACCCTAGAAATTGGCCAAGCCCAATCCGACCTGATCGAGACTGGTCGGACCCAACCCAACCAATTAACACCCCTAGTTTTATGCATGATTGTGCAATAAGCCGTACACAAAACTTTTTACTTAATAATAATAAGGGGAAAAGAATGCTAACTAGTTCCATGATTGCATCCTCTACATTCAGACATAGATTGTTAATAATGAGGGAGAAAGTATGCTAACTACTTGCATCCTCTACATTTAGACGTGCTACATGAAGAGACTGACTAACCCCATGTGGTCAACGACTTTGCCTGCCCTCCTGTTAACCCGCATGTTCATTGATACAGTAGTCACATAACCTGTTGGCATTCTTTCCCTAATAATAAATCATCACACAAAACGATTTTTTTTTTTTATATATGACAATGATGGCATAAGTGGGTAACTTTATTTATTTATTTATTGGGTAAACTAGTTTTAATGCGAGGCGGCGCGCGAAAATGAAAGGCAAATTATTTATCCTTTTATCATAATTGACAACTTTTTAATGATGGAAAGATCCAATCCACCCTTAATTTTGTTCATAGTTTACAGATACAGAGGATTTGCTGACTTTATCTACACTTGTTCTATCAAAGATTCAACCACAATCCCAAACAGGGATTACATTGTCTGTCTTTTGAAAAGGATTTTTGACCCTTCGAATGGAGTTGTTTGAACATCTTTCAACTGGTTGAACCCAATTCAATATCAACTCTTGTTTTCCTTCAAATATAATATATGATCAAGAAGCTTCCTCGCAGGTGGCAGAAGGATTTTCCCTCTGAAATGTCTATGTAGCAGCAACTTCCAACCGTCAAACCTGACTATTATTATATAATACTAGTGGGTATTGATTATAATTCGCACTCCATGACAGAATGAATGACTCCTCCATGCATCTAATCTTTTGAATTTGCCACCAAATTTGAAACCTTTTTTGAAAGCAATAGCAAAGATACTTAGAACTTGGAAATTTGTCGAGATCAGCAAAAGGGTTCCAGTTCCAGATTTTGCTTATTTGTTTCTCAAATAAGATCGATTTAGTAGCAGAGCATGGAAGAGGAACCTTCGTCTTCAACTTCAACTTCAACTTCAAAAGAGATGGAAAAGCCAGAGGTGAGATACAGAGGAGTTCGGCGACGGCCGTGGGGGAAATTTGCTTCGGAGATAAGAGACCCATCTCGGCGTGGTGCTCGTCTCTGGTTAGGAACATTTGATACAGCAGAGGAAGCAGCAAGAGCTTATGATAGAGCTGCATTCTCTTTGAGGGGTCATTTGGCAATCCTTAATTTCCCCAATGAACGTCATTCTTATGATTCTTCTCTGAATGCTTCTACTGTTGCTGTTTCTGGTCCTCCTAGAGAAGAAAAAGTTGAAACAGGAAGTGAAAGTGGAAGCAATAGAGATGTGATTGAGTTTGAATATCTGGACGATAAGATTCTGGAGGAGCTTCTTGATGTTGAAGCAGAGGACACCAAATCCAAGAACAAGGGCAAGAAATACTGAAACTTTGATTCAACTTTTTTTTTTTTTTTTCCTAGTAACTGTGCCTTCTTATGCTTCCAATCTGGTTTTTTACCAGTCTTTATTTCGAGATTAATGGAAAGAGATTCTTCGAAAGTCCCAACTCCCGCCACATTTTACTATTTTACAAGTATGCCTCAACGATTTGTCAAGTTTTAATCACTGTTAGCTCTGCCCAAGATCAAATAAAATAATAACAAATTTGGTAAAACAAGTGAAACCATGCAATAAAAGATGACTTTCTTGTTTGGGTTGTCTCCCCTGGGGATGGTGGTGGCGGTAGTGGCCGCGGTGGCAAGCACGGAGGAGGTGATGGAGATGACGTTGGTGTTCTAGTTTGGGTCATTTTATGGGAGATCTTGGCATTAGTATTAATAGTTTTCAAGATTTCATTTCTTTGACTGCGAACAGGGGTTAATTAGCCATAGTCTGGGTAGCAGATAGATTTTATTACTCATTCTCTAACATCCTTCTCTGCCCTCTTTAACTACCTTGTGATATGTGATCCAAATTCCGTCAACCATCAATATCCATTGCCTTCCACCCTTGAACCTATTTGTGGTCCAAATTCATCTACTATTGAAAATTTTCTTCCTCCGTCTTCCCTCTTTTTTGGTTACATTTTGAGGAGGGAAAAATTTTCAAAGAAATAATTGATAGAGTTCGGGGTTTGAAGAAAACCCTACCAGTGTGCCTAATATAGAATCTAAGGAGAGCATTTTCGGCATCCTTATCCTCGTATACTAGACGACCATGACACGTGCCCAAACGCAAGTGCTACTCCCTCGACCTCTTATGTTAGGAGCTCGAGGGAGTGGGGGCATATGATATACCAATATACTCATTGACCAGTCATTGAAGAGGTCGAAGTACGTAAACAAGATACTCCCCCGACCTCCTATGCTAGGAGCTCGGGAGAGTGGGGGCATATGATATACCATATATCCGTTGATCAGTCAATGGTCAGGAGGTCCTACCCCTGAGCTCATTAGTATGAGCATGAGAAGTCCTCTTCGACCAACAAGAGGGACCCCGACCTCACGACCTACTAGCACACGGAATCCCCATACTAATGGCCAACTTAAACTATGACTAAGGTAACTAACCAGGGTTAGGGGGTTATCTAACTTCTGGACCTCACCATGTTCAAGTTAGCTGTTATAGGATCTTACCATGGTCAAGTTAGCCATTATAACAACCAACTCAGGTTGAGTTAACCGTTATAGGCCTGGCCAGCTCAAGCCACGACAAATGATGATCTCTCCAATGAGAAGAGGACCCGTGTTAGCATGCCAGAGACCCTCGACCAATGAAAAGGACTCAAGTTGCCTATATAAGGAGCACGTAGCCAGGGTTACAGGTAAGACTCTCAATCGACTGATTACCCTACGTAAGAATAAGGATATTGAGACCTAACTTTGGCATCAGAGCCTGGTCCCGGAGCTTCCTCCGGGCCAGCTTCTAATCCGAGTTGTGCAGATTCGCGTCACCTGGATTTATGCAACAACAACCCTATTTCTTGGGGTTCAAATGGTGTCTACTACACAAGTTGTTGTAATGGCTCATGTGAGGGGAGATTTTAGGGAATCGATAATAAATAAGAGCGAGGGGTTGTTGTGCCCCATCTCTATCACCCATATTTAATATTCTGCTAAGAAGAAAAGAAATCGGCTTCTAATTTTTCGCATTTATCCCTCTCTTTAGAACCTATTAGCAAAGAGTTACTCAAGGCCTTAGTTATTTAATTCTCCGAATTATTCGCGAAGAGTCACTCAAGGCCCAAATTCGAATAGAATTTTATCGAATTTCACAAATAATTCTATCCGAATCCGAATCAAATAAAAAATTCTTGAATTTTTCAGAATTTTTTTTTTAAAATTCACAAATAATTCGGCCAAACCAAATTTTACCCCAAGAAAAAAAAAAAGGGCCTTAGAAATAATGTGATTATTATGCATTTATTACCCCAATGTTACTTTTCTTCTTGTTTTTAATAGAAGCCGACAAATCTTATTTTTTCTGAGATAATCTCTCACCCTTCTACCAAAAAAAAATATCTCAACCCATTTTGGTTTTACTAAATCTTCCGGCCATTATTCTCTCTAGTCTTTAATGTGAACATGCATATGGTGGGTGACATGGGTCAAATTGAATTTGTCCTTAGTCCGCTCCTCTCAGCTTCTCTTTCTGATTCAATTATTTGAGTAATAAGAAATGACTTTAGGAACAAAAATTATATTTTTTATATTTATCTTTAAATTTTAAAATTTTAATTTTTATATCATTTGTATGTTATGTACATATGATAATTGATAAATAATATGAAACAAATATTACAAATATTAAAAATAACATCCATTTTGTCCGCTTTTTATTTTTGTAAACGAATGATTTTCGAACCTGAATTTTATCATCCCTGTTTTTTGACCGATATTTTGACTTAATCATTGAATTAATAAAAAGAATTATTCCGAATAATTCCTGAATTCAAATTAAATAACTATGTTCAAGGATGACAGTTGCTCTATTTCTTCCACGAAAGAGACTCCGGAAACATTACCTCATGAAGATAGTGTAAATCCAAATGAAAATATTTCCTTTGTCAATATTACCTAATGACAGCTTTCTTCTGCCTGTCTCACCAAGGTTAATGCGACTGATCTTGAAAATTGCACACAGAATCATCGCATTAGGTTTTCCGCATACTTTCTTTGATCAATAGACTGGAGAACTTGATTTGTGTTTCCTATGGATTCCCTTTTGGTCTATATTGTTGGTTATTTTGTTTGTTTTGATTGGGATTTTCCCCTCGGCTAGCATACTTGCCATTTTTTTTTTTTTTTTCCTTTTTAAATTTATATGTTTTTATTTATTTGAAAAAGAAAAATATGTGAACATATTAGCAACTATGCTAATTATGATAGAGATATTAGTTGTTCTATATTACAAGATTAACCGTTGCTGGCAATCTATAAATTGGTAGCAATGCTCATTAATTGTTAATTATAAAATAGAAAAAAGAACAGACAAAACCAACTTAAAAGATGTGGATCACTTCCTTCAAACGATATGGATCCAGATATGAATTTCTATCGAATGTCTAGTATATTATTTTTATATTCAATGATTCATCATATTGATTTAAGTGATTAAATTCTAAAAGGTAAGTAACACCATTAAGAATCTGAAGCTTCTACGAAGGTGGAGATTGAATACCAATTATAAACTTAATTGAGCTGGTCTGTAATTCTTGTGACACCTTTGACCTTCGGCCTCATGTGGCAAAGTCAAAATGTTGATGATGAAAGGTTGTTTCATCTTTAATTGTGCTATCATCCTTGTCAACCAAGGGAAGAAAAATGAAGCTAATTATATCCTTAATGCAATGAACCCACTTCTTATATAGATCCCTCCTACTATCCTCGTGTTTGAAATCTTGAAACCTAGTTTGTTTTAGTCATGTCTTGATCATCAGAAATAATGACATTCCATAAAAAGAATCCAAACCTTCTTTTTCTTCCTCCATGGTGCACCAACCTTCATAGAAGTTTCAGTCTTGAAATCAATATCAACATGATGAAGAGAGAATTTCTTCACCCATGGATTCTAGTTTGTTTTCATTATCTGTTGGATGATCCTAGAAATGAAGAAGAATAGAAATCCATTTATTATCATCGGTTCATTTTTTGTTCTTGAGAATAAAGTGGGATAAAAAAGATTGGTGAGAAATAAGTTTAAAACAAAAAACCACTTTAATTTGGAACTTCTATCTTCAAAAAAAAAAAAGGAGAAATAGAAGGGGTGATTTTTAACGAGTACATGGATAATTTGATGGAAAAAATAGTAATTTTATGTTAAAAATAAAACTTCACATGCATCCAATGCAATTTCAATCGCCACCAGCACCTCCTTCTCCTCCACTGCCACCAGCACCTTTATTTGCCAAGTGACAAAATAAAAGGTTTAAAAAATCAAGAATGTAGAAAAATTAACACCAATGGTCGAGACTCTGGAGTATTTGAATGTATATTAATATAAGAGAAGGCATTTGATTTGGACTCTAAAATTTGATACTTGGTTAATTCAAACTAGCTACCTCTAATGAGCTTTTTTTGTCTATTTAAGCAATGTTTTAATAATGCTAATACAAAGATAAGTTATTGAGTTTGTGTGAGAAATTTGCATGGGCTGGCTGGTCAAGTTCAAGCTCAGACTACAAGGTCCAACATTCCTGCGGGCTTGAGTGTCTTAAACAAATTGAAATAGATTGAGGAGAAGCATATCTCTAAAAGTTTGGCAGTAACACACGGGATTTGACCCATATTCTCTTTTTCTTTGTTATGTTTCCAATTAGAGAAAAACTCATTTGCATGGTTCCATATCAATAAATTTATGGGATGCCTAGTTCTACTATGCCTTAAACTCACATAGGTGGATAGGTAGAGAATATCTAGGGACGCGAGACAACTCTCCCTAAGAAACTTCTTTAATTATTTTATAAATCTTTAATTTGATAATTAAGATTGTACAATTGGGAGAAACTCATTAAAAATATTAAAATACCAGTTCTTAGCAAAGATCTTGCACTAATTCAATTCTTTGTTATCTCTATGAAGTCTTCATAAGACACTAGAGGTCCTTTCAGACCAGGTAGAAATCAAAACAATTGCCTAGCAATCATCTTATGCAAAATTGAACCTTATTCAATAAGAAGTAATTCTAAGTCATATGTTCATTTGATAAGACCCTATAAGTTCTAAGGGTGTCATTACAAAAATAAATAAATAAAATAATGTGGGTGCATTCACATTTCAGACTATTAGTTTTTCTTAGAGTTGTCATCAAGTTGTATATTATGGATAATCATACTTTTTATGTAATTACTTGCAAGAAATTAAAACATATATGACTTCAATTATCCATTCAATAAGCCTAATTAAATAAGAGTGTAAATATTATATTTTATTTTTCTTGGTAAACACAAATATTTTATGATTCACCTGACCTTTTTCTACTCAAACCTTTTCTTCGTCAACTTTTAATCATAAATTCAAAAAATAGTTATTTGATAATATCTCTATGAGTTGACCTTTGACCTGCTTATTTTAGCTAAGCTTTCAACCAAGAAAAATTTTGGTATGAAACTTGTCAAAGTTTAAGACAAATTTGATTCAAATTAAAAAGACAACAAATTTGAAAATAGTTTAACTATTTAATTAATGTTTAATCTAACTCTGACTAAAAAAAAATACAAAATTAGAAAAAGAATAGAAATAGATGTCCATACATATACATATATTACTAGAACCACTAAAATTTTAAGCAGAATATCACCACCACTTAAAACTACAGCATATTTTGCTTGGTACTTCAATAAAACTAACCAAATTATCATAAACAAAGTATTTGCTTTAATCTCAAGGAGGTAGTCGAGTTGGCAAGGGATCTTTGCTTCAGGAAACGTGTGATTCTGAAATCAACTCCTCTTATCTTCTTCGGGCCATTCATATTGGAGTGTCTAGTACTCTTTGCTGCTTTTTGAGAAAGCTGAATGATTCTCATTCAACTCTGGTATGATACTGTTCATACAGTTGTGGGGTCAGTATGAACCCCGTAGGACTAGTCAGGTCAAAGGCCTAGATACAATACTTGTTAGCAAAAAAAATAAGTATTTTCTTTATAATTATTAATTATTTTCATGAAAGCATTTGCTTGTTTTCTGTGATTAAATATTATACTGTTTACCCAAGGAAAAAAAAGAAAGAAAAAGGATGCAGATTGATCTCATTATCTCTTGTTCAACTAATAGACTTTGATCACCTACTACTGTACCGGTTGAAAAAAATGGGGGTGGGGGAAGGATAAGTTATAACAAGATGGAGGTGATGTCATTTGACTAATTTTAAGTTGTTAGAGGATATGTCATATGTGATTAGTAAGGATGAAAAAACTCGTAAATCTTCTAAGTATCTTCAACTTCATCAAAGTTGTGAAGTATTTTAATATACATATTTCACAAGATACAGTAAAACAAATGAATGTGTTTTCTCTTAAAAAAAAATTTGTTGATCATATAAAGTTTTAAATATGAGATTTTTTTATTGGCACCCTTAAGGTATCGAATAATTTATAATCTTATTTTTTGGTCCTTCTAATTTAATTAATTGTTTGCCTTTTAGTATAAGATTTTTTTTCCCAATAAAGATAGATATTGTTATTTCATATTACAATGATAAAGTCACATAGAAATTATTTTTGAAAACCCCTTTTATACCCTTAACTCAAACAAATTTTGAGAATAAGATAAAAGCAATTAAAAGTAGATGTTAAGTTCTAAATATACCTATAGAGGTGTCATTACTTCCTTTAAATAAAGTTGAACACGTGAATAGGGTGCAACCAGGCAAGGATGGGCTTTTATCTTAATTATTTATATTTTTGATATAGCTAATGTGCGTGTGTACGAGCATAAGTGTGTGCATGTGTACGTGTGTACGTGCATATGAGAGAGAGAGAGAGAGATCCAAGCCCAGCCTTGCCCTGACCCCAGGCTCAAAAATCTCAACACTACATTAGCCCAAGCCTTGAAGTTTTTGGATGGATTTAGGTGAGCTCAGGCTTACTGGGCCAACCTTGAACCCTACACTTTTTTTTTTTTTTTTTTTTTTTTCCGGGTAAGGAAACCCTACAGTTGAACTTTGAGATGCCCAAGCCTTGAAGTTTTTGGATGGATTTAGGTGAGCTCAGGCTTACTGGGCCAACCTTGAACCCTACACTTTTTTTTTTTGTTTGGGGTAAGGAAACCCTACACTTGAACTTTGAGATGCAATTGAGTGGGTTTGCTAGAACGAAGTTTCACTAACATTGCTTATTCCTATTGTGAGCAAATGGTGTTTAAAATACATTTTAGAAGAAAATAAAATTTGATTTTAAAGGTCATAAAGTTAAAACCTTTATTTGAAAGGTGACTAATTGAAACCAAATGTTCTATTCAATTTTTTTTTTTTTTTTTTTTTTTGTCAATAAATAAAAAACTGTTTCTACAAAAAAAAATGATAATGAATGGGCTTTCCTTTGTAAGTATTACGATAATAATTTTTAAAATTTATTGTATTTAAAAAAATAAATAAATCAGTATTTCCTTTCCTTTCTCATTTCTTGCTCATAGCAGTCACAACCATAATTCCAACCCTAAACTTGAAAATTGATCCAAAAGAAAAACTTTAACCTGAGCAGGAGGGTACTAATGACCAAAACTATTCCTGAGCTCATAAGTGCATGGACCACTATGATGCCCCCAACAGTACATTGGGCCTCATCTAGTACATCTGATGAGAATCTCTTAAGCCACGACATCTGACCTTTGGATTGGATTCGGAAAAAATAATTTCAAACACAACCAAATGGGGGTCGGGTCAGAACATAATGATGGAAATTGCAAGATGATTGACATTTCGATATAATAGAATACTACAGGCAAACATGTGTACTAGATTTCTATTTACTTCTAAAAGCATCAGAAATGCCTTTCGATATTTGGTTTAGAATTTCTTATTTGACCTATGAGTGGGCTCTCAAAAAAAAAAAAAAAAAAAAATCTATGAATGGGCAATAATAACAACTCACCCCTATTCCCAATTAAATGGGATTGGCTACATGGATCCAAAAGAGGGAAAAATTATAAAATAAGTAAAACTAAAGGAACATTCAACTCCTCAAGAAAAATCCCACCTAGATGGGGTTGGCTACAAAAATCGTTTCTCTTTAAACTTTCCATATCTTTCCTTACTATTTCTCCTATAGTTATTTTAGACATGACTAAATCATTTTTAACTCTTTCCATCTGAATCTGATCACTCTTCCTTATTGGTGCATCCAAGGGTTTCCGTTGAACATAATCGTACCACCTCAAATAACTTTCGCGGAGTTTGTCCCAAATTAGGGAAACTCCCAAATCAGCTCTAATACAACCATTTCTTACTCTATCTTTCCTATTTTTTCTAGACATTCATCTCAACATCCTCATCTTTGCCATACTCAATTCATCTTATCACGCTTTTTGACTTCTCATCATTCCACCCTATATATCATAGCCAATCTTATGGCTATTCTGTAGAATTTTCCTTTCAGTTTCAAAGAAATGCATCG
Organism: Macadamia integrifolia; assembly: GCF_013358625.1. Lineage (NCBI taxonomy): Eukaryota > Viridiplantae > Streptophyta > Magnoliopsida > Proteales > Proteaceae > Macadamia > Macadamia integrifolia. The sequence goes on along the minus strand of NC_056560.1, from coordinate 6,959,129 downwards.
GTTACACAACACTTAAGATAAACTTCTTCATTTTATCCATCCTACTTTAATTTAATTATTTGGGAAGCATCATCCTCTATATCATCCTTCTTGTTTACCTCACCCATTCGGACTCTAAATAGGCCATGACCCAAAATAGGCCAGTCAAACTTACCTAATTGGACCGACCACCCACAGAACAAATGAAAAATAAACACTGGCCGTAAGCCTATATTATGTTTTGATTCTAAGCCTAAACGCCACTGAAATGACAACCTATTTTCGAGAATATGATTCGTGTCTGCATGAAAGATGCAGTGGTCTTTCTTTTGAGGTTTGTAAATTTCATTTTGGTGCTAAATGTTTGGCCACTTCAATTGCTTTGGTGAAAGATTTCTAAAACAAAATTCAAGCCCAGTATTTTTTTTCAGGCCCAAAACTTTAAACTCGGTAGTGATCAATAGACTCAATACTGCACACATTAGGTCTATGGTCCAGGCCAAACGGTTCCCTAATCAAGTTTCCTGAGCAATATCTTTCTTGGACCCAAAACAAGAGCATCCTCTGTCTATGAGGAATTATACTAATCAAGCTAGCTTATAAAGAGCTTAAAGCAATTCCCACTTCATCAAAGCAGATGACATAGAATATTAAGGAATATTTTGGAAAAGACTGAGAAGTAAGAAAGACCATGGGTTTATTCCTAGTGATTCTGGTTGAGAAGAAATTCCCTCATAAAAAATGATTCTTTCAGCTCCTATCACAAAAGGGTTCAAAGGGTTCATGAATCTGCTGATGCTGAACTCTTTGTTGAAAACGAAAAGTTAAAATGATGTAGAAAGGAATAGAAAATGCAAGCAAACAATTACACAATGCAAGGATTTACGTTGTTGTTCGGCAAGATTAATGTCTATGTCCACCATTAGATGAGATCTATTGATTCACTATCAATTGAAAATAGGGTTACAATCACTTGTTCTCATGCCTCTTTCAGATTACTGAAAAATGAGCCATCACTACAAATTTATAATGAAACCTATATATAGAGACATATTATTAAAATACCCATATAACAATAGCGGTGTGAACCCACTAACGCAAGAGATAGAATACAAGACATCGTACCCACAACACTCTTTACGCAAATCATAGGAAGGCTCAAGAACAACAGGTAGCTATGTAAATGAATAGGAGAATTCCTCCCTCAGACCCTCAGTTTTGTTAGAGGAATCAAAAAGTGAAGATTTCAATACAGTTTGCGGAACAAGTCAGACCATGAAAATGATGGAAAAAGCATCAACTTTGATCACCAATTTTTTTTTGGTCTTTATATACCAATCTCACTGTAGAATCAGAGTCAACCTATCCAAGAAGCATGCACCAAAGAAAAATAGAAAATACAGATTCTGTTGACAGTTACATGCACCATATAAATTTATTGATCAATGAACATAAGATGAAAACCTTCTCAAAACATGTATATGTCAGGTTCAAAGGACTGGAAGACTAAGAAAAGACCTTCCCTTGAAAATTTAAACTTCCCCCTTTCTTTCTACCTTTGAAGATGCTTAGTTCTGAACTACACACTTAATAATGCATTAAAAAAGCATACCCATGTATAGACTATAAAAGCTCATATATTCCAATAACTCAATTTTACAACAGTAAAACACCTGATCATGAGAGGATGATGATCAGCAAAACCAAACAACCATCCTTTATGATGAATTCCAACTTTCAAGCCAACCAAACAAGAAAGAAAGAAAGAAAGAAAGAAAGGAGAGAGAGAGAGAGAGAGAGAGAGAGAGAGAGAGAGAGAGAGAGAGCCCAGGTGGGAAAACCCACAATCTCACTTTTTCTTGTTCTTCTTCTCATCAGTAGCAAGAAGCTCATCCAACAGCTTATCATCCAAGCACTCCAATTCAATAACATCCTTCCCAGCATGCCTTTGTTTCTCTCTATTCTCACGCAATGAAGATGAAGATGAAGAAGAAGACCCAGATGAACGATGAGGTTGGGACGAAGGATATTCATCTGGGAAATTGAGAACAGCAAGAGAACCTCTCATCCTAAAAGCAGCTTGATCATAAGCTCTAGCCGCCTCCTCAGCTGTACTAAAAGTACCCAACCAAACTCGCACACCATGTCTTGTAGAGTCGCGAATCTCAGCTGCGAATTTACCCCATGGCCTTCTCCTCACTCCTCTGTACTTAACAACTTCTCCCACTTCCTTGTCTTCTTCCATGACTGCTGCTTTCCTCCTCCTTCTTCTTCTTCTACTCACTGACTTCACAATGATGCTGCACAAGGGGCGGGCGGGCTGGCTAGGCTGACTTACAAGTAACAACCCCCCTTGCCAATGGCATTTTAACTGGGAGGGAAAGGTAAGTGATTGGACATTTAATTTAGAGGGTCAAGATCTAATGGCGTGGAAGATCCAATGGATGTGAAATAGCCACACATGTTATAGAACCTTTTGAGAGTGACGTGTTTGAGTACATTGTACATGGATGGTCAATGTGATGGCTTCTTTTTTTTTTCACTTTATTTTTATACCACCTAAGTCCTAAGCTATGGTTTCGTCTGTGTTTGATTATGAGAATGGGGAAGGGGGGGAAGGTGGGGAAAGGGGGGGAAGGAGGGGAGGGGAAGAAGATAAGATTATTCTTCTTCTTAAAGAATAAAAATCTAATCTTTGTGATTAGGTTTTAGTTAATAAGGTTTAGGGTTGATTAATTTAGCCTCGTGTTGTTTGATACCCACAATAAAAACCAGCTGGGATACCGGGGACCGGTTTGGTCACGTGGATTTAACGCTTCCTTTAATTGATAAAAGGAAGTATGACACGTGTTGTGGGTCCCACTTCTTAACGTATTATCATTTGTCACGAGGAATGTAATATTGATTCCCTATGACGTAAAAAGAGTATTCATTTCATTTGCTTACGTCGTTTGACTTTTTAAACACCCCCCACCCTCTAGTGGAAGATTGGAAGCATCATTAGTGAAAGACAAGCTAGTGAATAGTGATTTATCGTTTAGAGTTGGAGAAACCCATGTGAAAGGAATTTTTCATGCCACAGCACATGGGGAGAGTAATTCCTCTCCCCCGCACTTGGGATCTCACTATCTAAGAGTGAAATAAGGATTGATTGGGCTGGATTTCTTAAAACTCTAGTTCAATTTTAGGTCCCTAAATTTCAATTCAAGTCCAACTCAATCTTATTAGGTTCATATCTGGGCCTAACCCTATCAGACTTATGCCAACCCAACCAGGCCCTAATTGATCATATTTGGACTGAGTTGGCCCTAGTTGGGTTTGATTCTTGCTAAGGTCATGTTAATAATGATTGGCCCTGATTTTGCCATGTGTCCAATGCATTAAAAAACAGAAAAAGAAAAAAAAGAAACACCAATAGATCAAATGATCAATATGCAACTAAAACTATGAAGTACAACAAAATAATAGATTTTCAAGACACCTAATCATAATAATCAATGGCACATTCTATCAAAAATAATAATAATCAATGATGCAAATTCTATTATTCAAAATAAAAAAGGATAGAGTGGTAGCCCTAATTATATTATATAAATCATTGTTAAAATCAAGGTCAGATTAAGTTGGGTCAGGCCAGGGTTGAGCTTAGGCTTCAACTCAAGCCAATCCAACCCTAAACCAAAGTCAGTGTTGTTTAACCCTAACTCAACCTTAATGTTAGAAATTTTAATCCAAACTATATTTAGGTTCAGGTCGAATTCAAACCATCAAAGTCAGACTTACACTCACACCACCATCTATGGAGTTCGAATCAACTCCCCACATGAGGACAGGTGAGGACAGATCTAAACTCTCCATACGGAAGGAGTCATGTGAACTAGGAGTGGGTTAAGGGTTTAGATCAGTCCCCACTCACCACCGTCCCCATGTGGAGGGTGGATATGGGACAGCAGGACCAAATGAAGAGAAGATCCAGACTCGACCAATCATAGTGTGAAAAAATCCTGACTTTTATCATCAAGAGGGCCCACATACAGTGACTAAAGATAGAAAGTGTCAATATAGTCCCAATATGGTCATGATAAAAAAAGCCAATGTGAAAGGATTCTCACTTTGTGGACGGCTGGGGATCTTCTTTTAATTAACAATTTAACTAATCTCTACAAGTGGGATTGGCAATCTGATTCTCTCCCTAAAGTCTAGTTTTCTCTTTCTTTCTTTTTTTTTTTTTTTTTTTTTTGTTTTTTGGGTAGAACCCTAATGTGGTTAATGTCTCATGTGACTTTGGACTAACTTCCATGGATTCAGAATAAAATATCTAAAGTTCAAATAATAGGTCAGAAATCAAGCTGAAATCAGTCAAAACAACCTTTTCAAGAACCGGAAAAAAAGAAAAAAAATAAAAAAAGAAAAAAAAAATTCTATAGGGGGGAAGCTGATTCCAATTTTTATTTTTTTAGACCATTAGAAAATATTATTGGTTTTGGGTTACTAGTAACTAATCCTATTTATTACCGATTAAGAAAGTAAAATAAGGACGGTTCATTGAATGTCTCACTTTTCATTCATGGTTTTAAATAATGGAATCGAATGTTTATCACAAAAATATATATTGGTATCGAATCAGTATTGATCTTGGCCGATATCAATGTAGATATGAATCCATTGTAACAATTTGTATTGAATTTTATTCTTATTTTTTAAAAAAATATATCATTTTTGAATGATTTTGTCTTTACTATGAACCATTACACTGATAGCAATACAATTGTTTCTTTCAATCAAGGTTTCAAAACTCAGAATGGAATCAACTTAGTAGGATAAAGCATGATTTTATGCATATTGAGTTAAACAGAGTTATGCTAAGTCAAGTCAAATTTGGGATGTTTCAAAATCGGAATCAAATCAGAATCAATGGAAACCAATCTCTCAAGTTGGAATTTGTTAATCAACAAAACTACATACCCATTGGGTTGTGGGATTTCTATCTTCCTTTCTCTAGAAATGAAATTAACTTTCATAACAATTTATTTTTTTCTTTTTCTTTTTTATATCTTCAAAGCTTCATATAGTTTGGAAAAGTAGAAAGAAATCATGGGGAATGCAAATGAAATCAAAATAAAAATAAGGTAAAAAATTATTTTTAATTGGGCCTGTCATACCTAATCATGCCAAATAAAAGAATGATGTGAAAATTGGTGCTAAACCAAATAAGTTTGATTATAACCAAAATAAATAATGAAAGAGGATATAGTAGCAAGACTCTTTTCAATCCCAAATATATGTCTTAATTTGCACTCTTTTGGTAAATATAAAATTTTACAATATTTTGTTTTGCATTCAGCAAGTGGTCATGCATAAAACCTCTTCCCTATAAAAAATAAAGGATTGAGTTTTCCTCCATCCATGACTAAAGGAGAATTAATCCCTTGATCAATGGGATAGAATCGAATGATGAATATAAGGTATTGAGAAACAATAGTGATATTATCAAACATTCGCACAATAGGGATAGACATATAAATTTTCACCAAAATTAAATATTTCCATTTTTCAACTAAATTACTTGATTTTTTTTTTTCTTTCTTAAGAAGATTACTTGATGATTAATTTGAACAAGAAAATATGGCAAGATTGAGGAGTCACTTCAATTATGAAAACGTTCAACTACCATATTTCGTGGGTCCATCGCTCCCCCCCCCTCCCCAACCTAATGAAACATCCTTTGCCGTGGGTGTGGCGGTGCGACAAGCATCAGAAGGCTGGAACGACATTGGGATATGTGCCGATATCATCTCGATCATCCAATGTTCATCGCACCACCACAGCCACGACAGACAATAATCAGTCCTTAACCCAACCCAGTGGGAGTGTTCCATGGGATGATAATATATATATATATATATATATATTTTTTTTTTTTTTCCGAAAGGCTAATCAACTAACTAATCTAATTCTTGGATGCATTCATGTGTTAGCCTTATGTCAAATCTCAACAGAAAACTCAATCATATGCACATCTTGTATTGATTAAACATTGAGCAGAGTTGTTTCTTAATTATGCCAACTCATGATTTTGGATTCAGAAATATATTTATTTATTTTTTTTTTGTAATGGATTCAGAAATATATAACACCTTATGTATGCCATGCATAAGTAAGGTTAGAGGGCGATGTCGCCAAAGTGTCCTCTTACGCATGGATTTAGGGGATGGTATGGTATTGGTATTGGTATTGGTATTGGTATTCAATACTTATTTGGATTGGATTGAATCGACAAGTATTGATCGGTTTTGCCTTCGACTTTTTTAAAAAATATATATATTTTTTTTATCCTTAAAACGATACAGATAACTGATCCAGATCAGCCAAATATTGTAAATCGGTCTCAACCAATATCGATACCCTATGACTAATACATCCAATACGATACCGATACATAAACCATGCTCTTAGGTTGAAAGCTTATTGAGAGCTTCAGACACTTAGAGATTAAATCATTAGTCCCTCGCTCCCGAGATGGCCGTCAATTTTACGGCTAGGAATTGAAACTTGGGCCTGATAAATGGGCTTGGGTTGGGATTTCCAGCCAGTCGGTTGAGAATTCCCTTCTTCAGGTTTTTGGCTGGGTTGGGTTAATGTTGAAAAATCAGTGTAGAAGACTAAAGGAGTAGAAGAGATTGACTTATAATATCTCCGTTATATTTATTAAGGGCAAGAGAATGGTCACGGCTAGTGTGGCTACTGTGCCAGTGTGCAAGTGAATAGGAAAACAGCTAGAGGCATCGATCATAAGGGAACAGGGCAATCTTTTCACGCAACATATATCTAGGCATAGAGGACACAACCAGTTAGTGTTATGGTTTAACTCTTGTACATTGGGCACCTTATCGGTCTGGTTTCAATTAATATAAAAGACAAATAAAAACCAACCCAAAGCCAATCCAGTCGCCCAATTAGTGCCCAGAGCCATCCAACTCTTGTAAGGATTCGAACATGCATTTCATCACATGGGCATGTATCCCCAGGTCCCTCAACCATTAAATGACTAATTGAACAGTCCAATAATTAGAGAGGATCTTTTTTTCCCGTGACACCCTTAATATTACCTATACTCTCTTTGAGTCTGTACGAGGCAAACTCAAAAAAAGTGGGAGCTCCAGCCTCCAAGTCCATGCTCAATAAGAAAACAATTAAGATACATAAAATCTATTGAAGCTCCTCATTAAAATAATGTTTTGGGGCAAGTGTTTGTGCCTATGTCAATGGAAATTTTTAAATATTACTGGTCTTGAGTTTCAGAGCAGAGGAAAGGCTTAGGGGAGAGAACCAATAAAAAAAGATAGTTGTGTAGCAGATCTCAAAGATAGTGAAAGACATAAGCTGTTCCTAGATGCAATCCTGATTCAAACAGAGATTTTTTTTTTTTCTTTAGATCCCATTGTACATAGACATAGGAGAAGCTGCAATCCAGTGTCAACTTATTTCAACTTCTGGAACATTGTGCCTTGAGGCTCTTAACAACTCACCCTCCATATTCATTTCCTGCAAACAGAGGTGTCCCCACTAAGCTCTTGTTCCTGTTCTCTTGTTTGCAACGCTGTAATCTTTCAGATCTTCCCTTCAACATTATATTTTATTTCCCCATCTGAAACCCATCTATCTAGATCCAATCTTTCTTCAGAGCCTACCAGTCCCTACACAAATCTGTTTCTCTTTTGTTTTCTTCCTGTTCTGTTCTGTTCTGTCCTACAAATTTCTAAGCCTTAAAAGCTGCATTACTGGCTATAAGGAAACGGAAAGATGGACCACTTACCTCATTGAAGAGCAAGAATACAGAGTAACAGACAGAAGCATATCATCCATTAGAAAAAAAAAGGACCAAATAATATTTCAAAAAAGACTATAAAGCTAGTGGGCTCTCCTTGAACAGAACCAGATCAATTTAGGAGGTAATTCTAAGGTCTATTTGACTCTATTGATTAGATGAAGAAAGAGAAGACTAAGAAGACTTTTTTTTGGGTTGGGTTTACTAGAAAACAGCATATGCAGGTCGACCAGGCAGAAAGAAATAGCTGTTCTTGATGGCATTGACCAATAATTTGGAGTATTTTCTTGATTGAATTCTTGGGTTCTTCTTCTGGAAGGAATCCTTAGAGGGAATTTCTAATTAGCTACAGTTAATTGGGCCCATTCTGCATTTATCTTCCTGTAATCATTCAAAGCAAAATTTTCAACTCAAATCTAATCAAAATTCATTATTTCTCTCTCTCATCAAGATTGGAATCTTTCCTTGGAACAAAGTTGATCATTTCTAAAGATGGGGACCCTCTTTCTTACTTTTCTCTTCTGCTCCTATTTTACACTTCTTCTAAAATATCAAAAAAGAAAGCAAACACAAGCACTTTCTTTTTTCATGGAAAGGTAGAATCTAAAGATAAAAAAGAAAAGAACAGAAAAAGAAAGGGTTGCAAACACCCAATCCAAGCTTAGTGGATTGAGTAATGATGGTTATAATCAATGCCCACGATTCCATTACTACTCATTTCAAGCTCCTTTCCAGTTATGTTGCTTCAGCTTCACATAATCCCAAAACTCAAATTGCTATACAATAAAATCAAACTGATCCTACTTATCTCACATTAACCTTTAATGAATGGCCTCCTAACAATTTTAATGTTACACTAACAGAAAAGGGTAAAAATAAAAACCAGAAAAGAAGGATAAAGATAAACAAAAGATGATCTCTCTTTCTTCAATTTTCAAGTTCAGATTGGATAGGAAGAACAGCATTCCTGGATCCTCTGCATTGGCTAAATGAAAAGAAAGATCTGCGTACTCTGCTGCTACAAGCTTCACTAGTGCTAACCTCATTGAGATGCCTATTATGTTGTATAATCTCTTGGACAGATAAGTAGAGCTGCCGATCGGCTGAGGAGTCCATGGAGAAAGATCTCCTGATGGGCTGGATTGAGAACTGATCATCTTTCTCTCTGACATTAATACATTCATCTCCCATGCTTGACATATGATGGAACTTCCTTGTCTTTTTGGGTACAACAGGTCTCTGCTCTAGCTTCCTTGGAGAAGGGCTTATCGATTGAACTGAAAGCTCTCCTGAAATCCCAGTTCCTTGACGTCTATGGCTTGATTGACCAACACTCTGTTCATCCCTCAATTCAATTACTACAAAATCTTCATCCCCACCAATGCTACTCCCCATAAATGGAGTTGGATCCTGAGGAGAAGAGGTGGGTGCGATGATTTGATCAATGGGAATTCGGGTTGTGCTTGAAATGCTTGATCTGCAAAGGGGGCAGTTGGCATTGCTTTGGAGCCATACATCGATGCAGTCAATATGGAAGGCGTGGGCGCAATTGGGTAGAACTCTTAGGCTCTCTTCTTCCTGAAACTCATTCAAACAAACTGCACACTCGATAAAGCTCACCATCTCTTCATTTTCTTTATTCTCTCCTCCCTTCTTGAACTGAATAATGGGGATTGCACGGATCAGTACTTCATCGAGGCCTCGACTCAAAACTGCCGGAGAATATACCATTAAAGGGTCCTCATGTCGTCGAGCTTGTGAAATAGAAAATCGTCTAAGGAGATCAAAACGGTGCCAGTTCAAGCAGCATTTGATGACGAAGACATAGTAACTCACCAGTAGAATAGCTGTTGTTGTGATTCCAAGTATAGCAATGGCTAAGATGGGGAAACTAGTGTCCGAAGAAGAAGAAGAAGAAGACGTGGGTGACCCATAGATCGTCTGTTGTTGGTGGCTTCTGAACGGAGGAGGAAAAACTTGAGTTCCATGTTGATAATAAAACCTGTTCAGTAGATCCATGAGAGAAAGGATCTGCAGAAGGGCTTCTGAAGAAAATCCAAACTGGGTTCGAAAGCAAAACAAAGAGATCTTCAGAAAAAAGAAGAAGGAACGAGATTGGTTAGTGGGTTCTGTCTAAGGACATGAAACGCAGGTAAAACCCGTGTGGGATGAAATGAGTAATTGATATGAATGCCATTAAATGCTTGGAGAAGAGAGATTGAAGTTGTAATTAATGTTTTCAAAAGTTGAAGGAGAAACAGTGATGGAAATGGAGAAAGAAAGAAAACCCAATTGGGTTAAATGAGAAAAAACTGCAAGAGACTTGGGAGAAAGGGAACAAAGCTTTGAAGTGGTTTGCTCTTCATTGAACTTTTTCAAGAAGAAAGAGAAGCAGAGTTGAAGAAGGGACCCTCCTCCCTCACAGACTATAAAGATTGATCAAGTCTATTGATACTCTCTATAGAAACGTATTATGTAAATTTAATTGAAAAATACGAATGACGCATTTTAATAATAAAATTCTAGCCGGTGGGGAATTTAGAAATATCCAATTGGGTTTATCTGACAGTCAGAGATTCCAATCAAACGTCAAAGAAATTCTATTCACATGAGGGGTCTTTGATTGGATGAGAAGCCTAAGTTATATGAATAATGGAGAGGGCCTAACATGAACGTGTTTTCTGATGAGAAGTCAAACCGTGTAATGCATAACAGATACTGAGAAAATATAGAACCGACACACTCTGCAGTGTATTTTTATTTTTTTTTTAGAGAGAGAGATGGAATGGATCCTCTCCCTCCTTTATGAGATCTGGATTGCCATTTCAGTCAAAGCTTTAGAGGACCAGCGGGAGAAACTGGAAGCAAAGTGTCTCCCTTTGCTAAGTCTTTGAGTTCACATGAGACATATATGTACATGGGCTGTGAGCACAGTGAGAATCCAACGATGACGAAAAGGAGAATCCATATATAAATATTGAGTAAAGTTGCAGAAGAAATCTCAGTTGATTCTCAAGGTTTGATACTTAATTCCCTAGAGGGAGTTATTTAGACTCTTCATTCTTAGGTTTTGACTTCATGGAGGGAATGATATTGTGGCCCCTCTAGACCATCCATATCTTCTAGATGCAACTTGTCTCTTGAGCTTCTTCACACTAGGAGGTACTACCCTTACATAATAAGTCAAGAGTCCTACTACTTTCACATAGAGTGGATTTCATGTGTGGATCAGATACTATACATAAGAATGATTCTCATATGAGGACTTGATCAGATCATCAAAATCAGTCGATTCATATATAAGATCTAGGGTTAGGGCAGACTGTGATCTATTACGACGAATCCCTTTCATATAAGGACCTGATCAGATCATCAAAATTTAGCCGATTCATATACAAGATCTAGGGTTAGGGCAGATTGTGATCTATTACGATGACTCCCTTTCATATAAGGACCTGATCAGATCATCAAAATCAGCCGATTCATATACAAGATCTAGGGTTAGGGCAGTTTGTGATCTATTACGAAGAATCCCTAATCAATTGATTCTCCAAACTATGAATCATTGGGTGGACCTACACAAGGACAATGAAAACACTCTTCAGTGCTACAAGAACTTTATGGGTTGTTATATAAATCTACTGTGGTGATAATTAAGGCATAATTTACTAACATGCTCAAAAGAGGTGTTTTAGATTGGATTTAGAGATTAGGTCAAGTTAGGTTAATTATGTCAAACCTGTGAATCCCTACCTATCTAGAAGGTATGGACCATTCCATCCCATCAAGGTGGACGACAGAAATTCAAGATAGAGTTTAGTCTCCTTTCTGTTTTTCAGCCAGTGATACATGACAAACTGAAGGGCTCCTCTCCTAGGTTTACTTACTCCCCTTGAGAGTTGAACATGAGATGGGTTTACTTAATTGAGATGGGTTTACTTAATTAGAAGTACTGTTCAAAGTTAGGTTGACTTGCAGTCCATTAAATAATTGATCTAATCAATTAAAAATTATCCTCATGGGACAGCTCTCTTGAATTGAGGACAAGCTAGAAACCGACCATATATGGTGTCAGTAGCTTCATGGCCTGCCTTGGATTTCAGATTAGATTATTGAAACTAAAGATGGATTAGGAAAAGGAATGGAGTTGCCAATATTGATTGAGCTAAGCAACACAACAAGAAACCCGTGTTCCATACAGTTAAAAAAAGAAGAAGAAAGAAAAAAGAAGTTGGAAATGAAAGCTCCTTGGCCGATGTGGGGCCAATGAAGGGGTGTACATGGGTATAAATAGGAGTTGAGGTTATTTTAATTTTATAGCGGTGAGAGTGTCATTTTATGTTAGAATAAACACCAATAAATACGAAGAAAAATAAACATAGATTCACGCCAGATAGAGATTTAATGATGTTTATACACTGATGTGGTGTGCTATGTTCTTGGTAAAAAAGAAGATGATTCGCTATGTTAAAAAAAAAATTACAATGAAAATCTCTCTTAAGAACACCAAAATCACGGCAAAAAAACTCGTCAAAAAATCCTAACAGGAAAAAACCCCAAATCTCATACTGCTTGCTCAACAAGACAATAGTATATATATATATATATACTCCTTCAAGTCGGGCCGATATATTGTACCCGATCCCTTAGCTACTATTATATATCTCAGAAAAAATTCCATTTGAATTACCACCAAAATATGTCAAAAAGAATCAATTTTCAAAACGGATCAAGAATGAAAGTCATAATGTTAAACATCTTGCTTTTGAAAGCATCATTTTCTTTCCTTAGTTTTGTGTATATCACCAGAGCTGAGAATGAAATGATCCACTATGTCCCAACTCAGAACAACCATCCTTCTCCCCTTCCATAGCTGAAGCGATTATGGCAGACGGTAGTTTGACCGCTGCCTTTTTTGTGCATTCCTAGTTTCCTTGACGAGTATATTTTATCTTCTATAATAATAATAATAATAATAATAATAATAAATAAATAAATAAATAAATTATTTAGTAGTAATGTGAAATATTATCACGTGCTTGGGTGGCAGCATGCACGTTGGGACACATCGGGCGGTTTATCAGGGGGGCATCAGACGTCGTCACTCCTCACCCATGAGTCATGTCATGTGTCTCTGTAATATAAGTTAGGAAATCAAGGGACAAGGAAGAGGAGTGAGAAGTGAGAACAAGAAATAGAGAAATATTTAAAATGTGTACGGTAAAACAAACTATTTACTACAAAAAAATATATATTAATTTTATTATTTAACATATATATATATATATATCAATTTGGACGTGGTGGTGGTAAGATATATAAATATCAATTTGGAGAGATGGGGTGTGATGTGGTGTGGTCCCGAAAATGAAGCACATGTTATCACATGTTTAGGGCCCGTCCAATCTTTGACCTGATTATTCGATCAGGTCCAACTGTTTGAAGTTTGAACTCATGATCATCTCACAGTCAAATATTTTCTGTTATTTAGTTAATTAACTGATGTCACTTCGTAACTGTTCATTTGTATCTCTCTCTTCGTGAATGTTGATGTGGATTATGAAATTCAACTAATATGATTTTGTGTCATAAAAGAATAAAGTGTCGTGGAAAAGAGAGAATGTGAGAAAACTTTGCACATATCGCTTTCAAGTAGAGCATGTTCTTTTTTCCTTTTCTTCTTTTCAGTGTGTTAATTGTCAACATGTGGAATTAGCAAAGCAAGCAAGTTTTGAGTTCGTTAGTTGGGAAGAAGAATGCTACCTGGTATTGTGATTCATAACCAGCTCTTAGGGTGATGAGGGGGTGCATAAGGACATCAACAAGGGAGTATTTTGTATTTCTCAAGGGCATGGCCCTCATTTCAACCCTTTTTATGTTTAGGCATAGGGTTACATGAAACATAAAACTAATAAGTAATTTCCCTACACCCATGGTGAATGAAAATGGGAATCCATTCACCACGTGGTCCAAGAGCACAAGTATATCAAGGGTTATTTTTTGGAGATTCTAAAATCACATAAAGTTTTGTGAACCATATAGGATAGGACAGTAAAACTCACAGCCTGATGAAGGAAAACTTTGTCCTTCAAACAAATTTTTATTTTTCCACAAAAGTAGTCTCATGCCGCCTCTTGTTTAAATAAATAAACCAATCGGGCAAAAAGATGTTTGAAATCAATACCCAACCGGAATCCCTTCTCTAATAGCTCAGAACGTGGGAAAGATGACAGAATGAAAACATTGTCAAATTATGCACAAACTTGACTTGAGTTAGTTATTTCTATAATGATTAAAAATATTGTTATTTGGAGTCATATATGAATTTTTATATTTTGGTCTGAATTAAGTGATTGAGAAAGGTTGTGGTTGTCAATAACTAGTCATATTTATAATGGATTTAGCTCACATACACTAAGCCCCCATAGCTCAGTGGTAGAGCGTCAGTCTTGTAAACTGAAGGTCTGTAGTTCGATCCTGCATGGGGGCATTTTTATTTTTAATTTTTTTTATCTTATTTATTAGACACAATCCCTTTTTCATAATTAGTGTGGTTCGCATGTGTAACGATCAATTAGAGCGCATGATGAAGCCCCCCAACGCTCGCATGTAAAATTTTTTTGAGTTTCCCTTCATCCATGGTGATGAGAGAACCTCTTAATATATGGTATTTACCCTATGATTGGATTGAGATAGAGTATTTCAGAATTTTAAACATAAGGGCAAAAGTTAATAATGACAATGAGTAATTGAGTATTATTTGATAGTCCAACTATATAATCAAATAACCTTGGAATGAAAAAATTCTTCTTCATCTTAATAGTTAAATTTTCTCCAAATTTAATAACCATTGGAAAATAATTTAAAAGTAATTATACAATTATGTTATGTAATGATTACTAATTTTTCAGTTTGATATTGTTGTGATTTCAGTGCCTTTCCTTTTAATTCCCTTGCAACTTAAGGAGTCATTGAGACTTTATCAAAACTTCTCTTCAATTTAATTTCCATCTTACTTGCAAAGTAGTCCTAGTACCATGTTCATGGAAATGTTACATATCTTGTTCACAGAGAGAAAGAGACAGAGAGAGATCCCAATTGAAGTTAAGGCTATTCATTAGATTCACCGGACTTATTTTAGAGAGCTGCCTACTACTGAACTAGAAACTCATCCCCAATCATAGTTTTAGGGGACAGTATCGATACCAATATTACCAATACCGATCTAGATCGGATTGAATCAGTGGTGGGTATCGATCGATTGTACCCCTGAAATGATCCGGATCAATCAAGGATCAGGGATCGGTCTCAGTTGATACCGATCCGATGGCCAATACAAGACAGATACTTGAAACCTTCAAACCATGTCCCAAAAAAAAAAAAAAATCTAATTTATTGAATAAAATAAGCACTTTCCCGTAAGGGTGGCCATGAGATATCACCAATAACATATATACCCAATCTTCTTAAAATGTTTTCACCCAAAAAAAAAATCTTCTTAAAATGTTGCAAAATCATACCAGTAGTGCTCAAATAAATAGTCAACACTGGGCGAACCTGAATTCTAGTGGGACCTGAAGTTTAGACTTTAGACAGGCTGGCCCAATGATTCATGAGGAAAGCATGTCCATGTCAGGGTGGATGGATGTGGAACCAGCACCCAAAATATCATAACATAGACAATATTCCCATATTCATTGAGAAGTTTTATTTTTTATTTTGGCTTTTTTCTTTTTATTTAGTTAGTACTTCGCTGTCCTTGATAACTGGATTACTCACTTTTAAAGTTTATACAATTATACATCCTCCAAAGTCAAATTCTCTTCAATCATTTTCCACCAAAAAAAAGTCCTTTCAATCATTTGATCTACCTTTTGTTTTTAGTTGTGAATGAGCTGTGGCTGCGAGGATAGTTATCTAAAATCCTCCTATTTGAAACAATATTTCAAAATAAATAAATAAATAAGCAATTATTTGTTCATATAAATTTTCATATCAACTATAAAAGGTATATATGCATTGTTAATTAGGAGAATCTTGATGATAATGGATACGGTTTCAAACAGTTTAAATTTAGAATATACCTTTTTACTCTTTCATTGGACCTGTACTTTGTACAATGTGTATTATCGTATTATCACTCTTTCATGTGTTCAAATTAGGGTTTTTTTTTAGGTACAAATGTCAAAACTAGGTTGATTGTACAAGAAACTCTTCCTATGTGGATTGTGCAAGAAACTCTTCCTATGTGGATTGTGCGAGGAATTTTTTTGGATGTGGAATACTCAATTCTTATGCACCTATCCAACAATAGAAGTGCTAACCATCTTTTATATGCATATATGGACACCGCGGCTCTTTGCTTTTTCGAAGAATGAGTTGTTGGTAGTTACAAATGAACAATTAAGGAAAAATGTCTCTAAACCTACAACATACTGTACATCCAAAGCCATTTGAATTCTTATTTATTTTATTTTAGAGAGAAAAATAATAAAATACTCTATATGTCCAGGCATACAATGCGCAACAGCCTATAGGCTTAAAGAATCCTTGCCCAAACAATTAATAAAATGTGGAAGATACTTCTCCATGTAAGAGTAGTGCCAAGTACCAACAAAG
This sequence comes from Macadamia integrifolia, assembly GCF_013358625.1. Lineage (NCBI taxonomy): Eukaryota > Viridiplantae > Streptophyta > Magnoliopsida > Proteales > Proteaceae > Macadamia > Macadamia integrifolia. The sequence goes on along the minus strand of NC_056560.1, from coordinate 6,942,703 downwards.
ATTAAGTCCCTCAAATGGAGGCAGTAAAAGAATGCTACCTGATCACACAACTCTTGGACTAGCACGAGGCCAATGAAGAGGCTCACATGGTCATCGACAAGCGTGGACATTTTAGGTTTCATAGGAGTGGAGGCATCATTTTACCAACCTCGGGGTCTGGGCAAAAAGGCCCCACAACCAGGGAGCATTCATTTCCCATATATATATATATATATATATATTACATTTGTGTGTGTGTAAGCTACTGTTGCGCCTAGCACTGTCTCCCTCTTTCTTCCTCCCCATTTGGAAAACTCCCCCTACCACTCCCATGAGCCTCTAGCTATCAATGTGCCCAACCTCCTTCTATTTATATATAATGATTTGGAAATTACACTCCACCCTAAATTTAAACTTTTCATGTGGAAGGTTCTTGTGGGTGGAATCACCACTAAATGTAAACTCCAAACATTTTTCCACCAGTAATGAAAGATAATGGCATGTTTTCCGCTCTTGGGCCTAGAACTGAAAATCTACATGTATTAAGCCTCTTGGATTTATTGAAGAGACTGATGTTTAATCCAAATATCCCCACATGATAAAACCTCAATCTGTTTGTTTCGGTTCTGTTACTACCTATTCTCTTGGGGCAGCAAGGAACAAGATGAGTTTTCAAATAGAAAGGCCAAACCCCCTCCACATAACAAAAACTTCACCTCATCATTTTTTTTCTAAGGATCCTAAACTTATCCACCACACCCCTCCCCCTACACCTTCCTACTACTTGGGTCTTCCTCTTCTGAAGCCCTAGGTCTACTTCCAATGTCAAGATGTCCATGGTCATCTGCATGGAAATTGAAGAATCACTTGAATATGAGATCATCACGGCCAGGACCAACCCCAATGTAATGAATTGGCACACCAACAAGTTCTTCTATCCTTTCCACATATTGGCGGGCAGCAAGTGGAAGGTTAGCATATTCTCTAACTTTGGAGATATCATCTTGCCACCCAGGTACAACTTCATATTCAACCTGTACATACATAAAGACAAAATGCATCAACAAGAGCAATTGGGAGGTGCAATATCAAGAAACCAAAGAGTGAACGATAAACATTTAAATAAGCATCTCCAAATGAATATTTGATCTAAAACTCACAATTATTTTCTCGAGAACATTTAGATCTGAAGGGAATGACTTGATTGGTGTACCATCAGCTAATCTGTAGCCAATCCCCAACTTAATTTCTTTAATGTCTGTAAGTACATCAAGCTTGGTGAGATTGAGGGAGGAGAAACCATTAATTTGACAGCAATACTTCAAAGCAACCACATCAAGCCAGCCACAACGTCGAGGACGATTTGTGGTTGTGCCAAATTCTTTCCCTTTCAACCTAAGGCGGTCTCCATCTATATCTAAGATCTCAGTTGGGAAAGGACCCGAACCAACTCTTGTAGTGTAGGCTTTTACCTGCACAGCAAATGTTTCAAATTAAAGGTTAGGGCCTTCTGTGATGCCATGATGCCATTGTATTTCATCATTTACAGGGAGAAGAATCCACTTACCACTCCAATAAGATCACCAAGGACTCTTGGTGCAATGCCAAGCCCAGTGCATATCCCACCTGCTGATGGGCTAGAGGAAGTGACAAATGGGTATGTTCCAAAGTCAATATCCAACATGGTTGCCTGACCACCTTCAACCAGTATTTTCTTCTTCTGTGAGATGGATTCATTCACAAAATGAACTGTATCAACAATATAGGGTTCCAATCTCTCAGCAAACCTCTTGTAGCGGTCCACTTCTTCCCTGAGCATATTGGGGCCATAATCAAAACCTTGGAATTGTGAAGCAGCGTCTGACAATAAAAGATCAAGCTTCTGTGGGAAAGTATCCATGTGCTTCAGATCGCTTACCCTTATACCATTCCGAATCATCTTGCTTGAGTAACAAGGTCCAATCCCTCTCTTGGTTGTCCCAATAAATGAATTACCAAGCTCATGTTCTCTAAGCCCATCTACCTCTTGGTGGAGGTCAAATAACAAGTGTGCACGATCTGATACCAAAATCCTACCCTTACAAGAGACACCATTAGACTCAAGGCCCTCGATTTCTTTGAAAAATCCTGGTAGATGAACCACAACTGCATTCCCAATGATACAAAGGGTTTCCTCATTGAGGATTCCTGAGGGAACCAGGTGAAGGGCAAATTTCTTACCCTCAGAATTGTAGATGGTGTGTCCAGCATTTGCTCCACCCTAACATCAAGAGAGAAGAACATTTTCGCAATCAAATTGGATAGAAAAACTGTTAAGGGTGGGATGGGATTAAAATCTTAACACTGTAAGATGTATGATATGAGAATGTTGAGATGGATGAGTGGTAAAACTTGAAACGATAAAATACAGAATGCAAAAATTAGAGCTAATTTAGGAGTAAGGTCCACTAAATGATAAGTGGAGAGAGAATTGTTTGAGGTGATATGGATATGACAGATTATATAACCATCTTATAAACTCAAAATTCAAGCTTATTCAGTTAATCAGAGTATTCCAGCTCTGGAGACATTCTAATTTCTTCCAGTTTGGTTCTTATGTACAATTTGTAGTTATTTTTGCATTTTCCCCTCTTAACAACCTTTTGAGTTATTATGATGAAATTCATGGAAATGAGAGAAGAAGCAATTCCTTAAAACTTGACATGAGTTAAATGCTCTCAAATATATCCAATCTGCCCAATCACTGAGAAAAAATGTTTTTTTGACATTGTACAATGAAACTCTAATTGCAGGATCTGATGGGATTTAAGAGTCAAATGTATGAAAATTGGTTAGATTAAAAAGAACCCATATGTCAAAATTGCATTTGAATCATGTGGTCCAAAAAAGACTCCACTTTTAACAAATAAAAGCTTGAGCTTTGATTTTGTGCAATGGTAAAATAGACTAAAAGTAGGCTGGCATTGAAACCAACTACAAAAACGAAGAATTTTATGGACCAAACAATAGTTATGGATCACTTTGTTTTACCAGCAAAAAGATAAACATAATATCCTACCCTCTTATCCTGAAAAAGAACCTACAACAGGACAAAGTTAAATTAATATTTGGGAAAAGGCTGGGTATGCTAGTGATATACCCAAATCTCTCTCTCTCTCCTCTCCTTGGAAAAGTCCCCTCTGCCCATCCCATCCCAGCCCTCCCATTGGTCAAGCTGCTAGCTCCAGGATAGCCGGCGGGCATACCTAACCTCCTCCCTTAATATTAGATGACTAATATTAATGCATCTGTTAATGGACTATATATGCCATATCCTATATAAACATACAAATGACTGAATGAGACAAGGCATAATCTTCTCCTTCAGAAAAAGAGCACTCTTTCTACCTTTCCTTAAGGCTGGTAATAATGAAGCTCTGTAAAGGCTTTCAAGCCTCAACTCACAAAGCAAGGAGGGAACAAGGTATGACAGTGCATTTACCACAACTGGATGCATCAGCAAAACCTCAAATGCAAGACTTCCTTGGTTCCACCTTCATATTGATGAATAATTCCCCTCCTTTTATTTGCAGGCATGATTTCTCTACAGACCATTTTTGGTGTCTAACCCTCTGTCGCACTTAATAGTCATTAACACAACAACAACAAAAAAACATACACACACACACACACCTGGTCTTTTAAATGTCCAGATATATACATATTTTTTATGGGAGGAGGTTAGGTATGCCGCCAGCTTTCCTAGAGCTAGTGGCTCAACCAATGGGAGGGCTGGGATGGGAGGGGCATAGGGGAATTTTCCAAGGGTAGGAGGAGAGAGATAGGCACAGATCTGGTATTCCGGCAGCATACCCAGCCATTTCCCTATTTTTATAAACAGAAAATTAAATAAGTCTGCCTGCGAGAATTTTAAGTCGAAGTAGCCTATATGGGAGTGATCGAGCTAGCGTGTGTGCACGTGCATACACATGTGGATGTCTGCTTGATCTCCACTGGTTCTACTTGAGATTTTAGTTTGAACAGCTAGTTAAAGGCAGATTGAGTCAGCTATTTGTCTTTTAAATCCTAGAAAGTAAACATACTACCAGATGAGCAGGATAACAAAGTTCGGAATGTTAGAATTCTCCTCAAATATTTATAATGCAGTCCATAAAAACCCTAATCCTAATTCAGTATCAAGGTTGATTCATAATTATTATGAAGGCCAGTAACTAGGGAAATTTAAGGTGCGAAGAGTGATGAAACATTTAACTATCTCATGTATAGTTTAAGGTTGGGATAAGGCTGAGTTTGTTGTTTGTTGTAGTGATGAGACAAAAATACCTTATGTATAGGGAAACAAAACAGTGCCAAAATTGATATATCATAATGCAGATCAAATCAATGGATCTACTTGTGGTGGGCTTAAGAGAGAGAATAAGAGAAGATAAGGGCTGTGCACTGTAAACAATACCCATGAACAGTACTTAAGATGAGAGAAAAGAGAAGGGAGAGGCAACAACAAACCTCCACTTCAAACAAAAACTAAACCTTAATTCATTCCATTATCAAATCACTAGGTTTGGCCATAGGCCTACATAATAACTCTATAAAGACTCGAATCAGAAAATTAAAATAGAAACAAAGATTGACTGAATCTCCCAATCACAAACTGTATGGGAGGTTTCCTAAACCGACTATAAAACAGAAAATAGAAACTACTTAAGAATAGAAACAAATCAAAAGGTAAACTAACTAAAAGGAAACTGACCCAAACTAGACTGGATTTACAGTAACAAATCCAACCAAAATAATACAATATAATCATAAAAGTAAGGAAATAAAATCCAAACAAAATCTGGCGTGGACAGTACACGCTAGGTCAAAACCAGAGAAGTTGTTCCGAATGAACCAGACCAACAAAACCCACATGAACTGGTTTTTTTCTCCTTCCTAGCAAGACTGCATCACCACTGCATCAATTCCCCCTCGATTTATAAAAAATAAAAAAACCACTCGTTCTCGAGTTTTGTAGAATTGTGAGAATAAAAACACCATAATGGATGCTTGCAGCTCCTTGTCTACAACTTGAACAAAATCCAGAATATGAACTTTCGACTGATTGTTTGTGTCTTGAAATGTGTGAGGAAGCATGAACTCATGATACCAACTTTCACTGCGATAGGATCTTTCAAAATCTCGTTTTCTGCTCGAAGGGAAGGAACTTCCTTAGTAAGCTCAGTAGAAACAGAAAATTCTTCATCCGACCTCTTCCAACTCCTTTTATGGTTGCACTATCAACGTTGCTTTGATAGGCTTTAAAGAGCTGTCACGTTGCAGCCCCTTTAGGACGATAGTTTGTTGTAGATGAGATGACATTAACGTACATAATTTTGTCTCAAGATTGAGAAGACATTGTCGAGCTTCAAGCCACAATTGACCCACTACAATGGCATGTTAAGGAGAATGAAATAGATAAAGGGGAATAGAGAACTCAACAAAAATACCACGATCATAATTAATGATAATTTCACTAGTTGCCAATATATCTATCACTGATTTTGAAACTAGACATTCACCCAAGCCCTTCAACTATGAAAAGGAAGAAATCCCTCCATTGAGCAAACGAACTTTAGTTTGGAAAGCAAAGGAACCCATGGCTAGTTTAGGGTTAAGATCTTATACAAAATAATGCAGATCAATCAATGGATCTACTTGTGGTGGGCTAAGAGAGACTAAGAGAAGAAAAAGGGAAGATAAGGGGCTGCTCTGTGACTGTGAACAGTACCTGTGAAACAGTACTTTAGAAGAGAGAAGGGAGAGGCACAGCCTCCACTTCAAACAAAAACTAAACCTTAACTCATTCCATTATCAAATCGTTGGGTTTGGCCATAGACCTATATAACTTCTTAAAGACTCAAATCAGGAAATTAAAATATAAACAAAGATTACTGAATCTCCCAATCGCATACTTCTGGGAGGTTCCCTATACTGACTATAAAACTGAAAATAGAAACAACTCGAGAATAAAAACAAATCAAAAGCAAACTAACCAAAAGGAAACTGACCTAAACATGACTGGAGTTAAAGTAACCTTATCCAAGACCAACTATTACCATACTATCATAAGAATAATGAAATAAAATCCAAACAGAATCTGGGAAGAACAGTACACAATCTAGGTCTAAACCAAAGAACTGGTTCAGAATTGAACCAGACCAACCTAACCCATAGGAACTGGTTTTATTTCTCCTTTCTAGTAGAATACTGCATCATATCAGACAGGAAAATTCTAGGGCATATGGCGAAATTTAATAACCTGAGAATACAAAGACTAAAGAGACAACAAATTGACAATATACCTATTCTAGGGACTCAAATCTATCGGTCCAAAACAAAAAGGGTACAGTTTGTTCAGTAATGATCCACTCAGGTTTTCTGGAAAGCAGAACAGGGTATAGTTGTAATAGAAAAAAGGGAAACATAGAGCAAAGATCAGTAAGTTTTAATAGTGCCGAGTAACACCAGACCAATAAACGGAATTGGGTTTTGAAAGAGAAGAGACTTAGGGCCCGTTTGATAACGTTTCAAGAAACGCGCTGACACAGAAACGGCAGAAACGGAACAAAAAGCGTTTGATAAAACTGTTTCGTTTCACTTGTTTTTAGAAATATAAATTGAAATTTCCACCTATTTATGGTTCAAGAAATGACCCAGGCGAGGCTAAACAAGTCTACTTGTGTCGCCGTTTCTGGAAACGACTCATGGCCATTCTTTCGCTGATTACTATCGACTTCCAGAAACATGACTTATCAAACACCTTCAATTCCGTTTCTGTTTCTAAAAACGGAAATTTATGTTTCTGCCGTTTCCAGAAATGGCAGAAACGGCAGAAACGTTATCAAATGGGCCCTTAGAGTTTCAAACCAGAAACAGCAATGGTGAAAACTTCAGCGAGAAACAGAGCATGCAGGCAAACCCACATATAGATTGTGTATTCCAGCTCTTTTTCAGCCGACAGCCCAACAAAAGTTTCATTAAATATATATATATATATATATAATGTAAAGGAACTTTCTGACCTGGTATCATCAAAGATAGAATTGAAAGCTCCATAGTGATAAGACCAGGAAGTATAAGCAGAAGAAGACAGATGTAGAAATCCACCCAAGTCAAAGGTCATTCCACGTGCAACCAACAACATTGTAAGGAAACCCCTGCCCCTCACAAATCTCACCACTTTTTTTTGCAGGCAGCAACCAAACACAGCCGCAAGGCTCACTTCCCTATTAGGCATCTATGAGAACCCACCATTGATCTGGAGTTTGAATCATAATTTTATTGAAAATGCAACCCATGTTATAAGAAGGGATTCTTCACCAATAAACCATCGGTGGATAAAATGGTGAAGGGATGGGGTCAGGATTATGAAAGTGCCAAAAATGTCTCTGCCACTCTTCATTGCTGTCGAGTTCATATTGTAAATGGGATGGGGGTTCGACTTATAAAGCCATTAAGAAGGAGAGGAGAGCTATCTCAATGTTTGTGTGGAGATGAGGGCATTGGTGATCATGGAGGCTGGGATTAAAGGGATTAAAGTTTACTAATTCTGAAGGTGAAGGACTTAATGGGGAAAATGCTGGGGAATGAGGAAGTGTGCGAAGTAAAAGTCCATGGCTTTTCTGATGAAATCGCCAAAGAAGAATTAGGCAATTGTTTTTACACTTTGATATTGAACAGTCTAGATGAAGGGATATTTAAGATGGAGAGCAATGACCCGCTTGTGATATAAGTGTCACAAACTAAGGACCCGCATGATAACCATTCTATTCCTCTATTTCTCAAATTTTTTTGTTCCTGGGAACAAGAAAAGAATAGAAATCCATTTGCCAACACCGGTTCATTTTTTTGTTCTAGGGAATGAACTAGGACTAAAAGAAAAGAAAAAACTCCTTTTATTAACTTCTCTATCCCAGAAATAAGAGGGTCGCTCTTTAATGAGCACATGATTAATTTGATAGGTAAAGAAGTAATTTTATGTCAAAAATAAAACACTTCCAATGCAACTTCAACCACCACCACCACACCTTCACCTTCACCTCCACCTCCACCTCCACCTCCACCTCCACCTCCACCGCCACTGCCACTGCCACCGCCACCACCACCATCACCACCGTATCCACCTCCTCCACCACCACCACCTCCTCCTTCACCTCCACCTCCACCTCCACTTCCACCGCTACCACCACCACCATCGCCACCATATCCACCTCCTCCATCGCTACCGCCACCACCATAGCCACCGTATCCACCTCCACCACCGCCTATGCCAAAATTTTGGGTATTGAATGACATTTTGTAAATTTATATAAGTTTCATATACATAAATTAATATGTGCTTAACAAACGCATTTCTATTTCTTTTCTAACCCAAAAATAGAAATTACTACATATTATCAAAGGTATTTTTTTGCTAAAAAATATAGCTCAGAAACAGAAATAGAAAAAAGTCATTTCTGGATAGAAATTTAGCCCAGAAACAGAATGGTTAGTTGGCTATCATGCAAGCCTTAAGTGTCACAAACTAAAGACCTGCAGGCCTAATCACAACCCTATAGAAAATACAAATGATCAATGTGACAAGACATAACTTGTCGCTCTTATTACGAAGAACAAACTTATTCTCAACAAATTTCAATGACTAATGCAATTTCATAATATGATCCACTGTTCTAAAGAAGAACAAGAAGACAAAGGCTTTATTCTACAACAACACCAGTTTAAAAAATTCCAAAAACAGAGATTCAGCTAAGCGAATCAGAAACTCAACAACTTAAATCAGTGGAAGGAGGTATAGATATCCAAAAGAAAATGAAATTTGGAGGAAAATAAAGTAGAATATACCTGACAGCGAGCGACAATATTGAAATGCCCAGCCAAGATATCAACGAGCTTCCCTTTCCCTTCATCACCCCATTGAGAACCCAAAACACCCGAAACCTGACTCAGCGATCCAATTCGTTCTGGCACATCTCCTGTCTGCGCAGCCACTCCCAATGGAGACGAAGGAGTCACAGCTTTGGCAGAACATATTACAACCTGCTGAAAGGCCCTAGAAGCAGAGGGAAGTTGCATAACAGACCTCTCACCTCCAGCCCTTGCTCCATAGAAGCTCTTCTGGGGAATTGAGATAGGGTTTGAGTCGAGTTTCAATACAGAGAGGCTCATGATGTAGGAGGTTTCAGTCCCTTTCTGTAGCTCAGAGCCTCAAACAAGCAAAGAACCAAGTCAGTAGCTTTTGAAAAGGTTCATGTCCTATGTAATGAAATATAACAAAATGGTAGAACTTCGGTCAACAGAAACAGGAATGGGAACAATCTGGAAATGGAAACATTCAGGCATTAAACATTTCCAGAAACATTCGGGCACAGCCCCGTGATGTAGGTCAGGTCCTACAATTGGGCATCAAATTGGGTTCAATACTGGCCCATATTCTGAGGCATCGAACCAGTATGTACCTGGCAGATAATTTGGGTCACATTCAGCCCATTGGTTCTGTCCAAAGAAGTGATCGAGCCAGCAGTTTATTTAGGGAAATATTAGCTAACCACCTTCCCTAGTTGGAAGAAATATCACCAGAATTATCTCCAAAATTATTTCCAAATAAGGAGGATATCAACCAAATCTTATTAAAGGAGATATTTCAGCAGATTTTTTGGAGATTTCTTGCTGGAATGGGACTTTACATTAGAAGAATAACAGATTTTGCGGAGCCAAAGCCAGTTCGCATGAAGGACATAAATCAGGACTACTTTCTTCCTTGTGGTAAAGACAAAGAGAAGATTCTTATCAAGATTTGTGGCCCCATAAGCCAACTAGATGAGATCAAGATTGAAGATCTGATTAAAGGCTGTCAACCAGCTATACAGGATTAGTTTCCCTTATTTATGTTATTTAGTTAAGTAATTAGAGTTCAGTCTTAGGAGTTAGTTTCTTATTGCTATTATAATATTTAGGAAAAATTACTTGGACACCCCCTGTACTATGGCCAGATTGCTTGAGACACCAAAAGTCTGAAAATATTACTTAAAGCCCCATGAAACTGATGGTATTAGTCTGCTGTCAGTGGTTGAATGAAAGACCATTTTACCCTTATGAGTTATTAATCTAAATCTTGTGAAGTTAAAATGTCCAACTTACCCTTTGAAGGTATTAACCTTAAAAAACCCAAACCGACTGAAATAGTGGGTAAAGGGATTCCCCTTTCACCCATCTTCCATCTCAATTCCTTCACTATCATATAAAAAATTATGGCATAGTCAGTTGTAGTGGGTGAAGGGATCAGCCATTACCTGTTACCGGTGGTTGGTTTTGCAGTTTTGTTTTCCCTCTTTTAATTCGTTGTTTATCAGTTTTGGGGAAGGAGCCTCCCAATTCTTTTTTCTCAATTGGTTTGGTTTGAAACCACTTTCAAAAGGAAGGTATTGGTTTCCCCATTTTCAAAATCACTTCAAAAGGAAATTAATTTAAAATTAAGGGTATAAGGGTCTATTCACTACCCTTAAAGGGTAGTTCGGGCATTTAGGATTTTCTCCACCCATCACATCATCACCAAAAGGTAATTGACTAACGGACATAGGCTAGTTGTAATAAATCTTATATGTAAGGGTGGTTCAAGTAAACTTTTCAAACTTTTGAGGTGTCAAGCGACTTGGCCATAGTACAGTGGGCGTCCAAGTAATTTTCCCTAATTTTAATTGTTTCTAGAAATTTATTATTTTTAACCGATTGTTATAAATAAAGGAAGAAGGCTGAATACAATCTATATTGAGATTGAGTAAATCATGAAGGTTTGTTTAGTTAGAAACCTTGTTAACGGCTTTGGGATGTAGTTGGGGTGAGGATGTGAGATGCCTAGGCTTATGAGAGGGTGAGAGGCCCAAAGAAGAGAGTGAGAGACTCAATCCCGTTTATCCTTCTATTATATCTTCCATTTTTCCATTTTTGTTTCAATCGAATTCATGTGTGATTGGTACAAGAGTACCTGCGATTCTGTTATTGAGGAACTTTTGCTGAACCATTAAAGCGCTGATCTCCTCAGTCATGCATCCATTGCTGCCCAGTTTTTGAAGACCAAACCAGCATTAAACTTAGTTCAGGAAGTGATGCGGATCCGGATTCCAAGGACCGAAATCGGATCGCTTATGGCCCACAAGAATGACCAAAATCTCAAATTTAATGGTTGAAGGGTATTCTTGTAATTTCATAAACAAGCAGGTCCTTAGAAATAATTATATGGCAGCTGGGTAGTTCTAGAACTAAAAAAAAACTTTAATATGAGGGCTTATTCTGAATTTTTAAAGAAAGGGGAGTGTAACCTGAAATAAAGTCCAGCCAGGGGTCTTTATGTAAAATTAAAAACATATCTTCTTCTTCTCCACGATAAGCTGAAACCAGTGGTAAGAAAAGAGAGATGGCGGTGATGAGAACTCTCTCCCTGCACCTCGATTCAGCCCCAAATCTTGGGCGAAGCTTGGATCCTCTATGGCCCTTTGATTCCCACCGAAAGACACTTCGAAACACCAAGCAAAGAAGAACAGTTCCTCTGCAAATCAAATCTGGGTGGTAGTTCTAAATAACTTGAGTTGCAGGTTTTGTGGCTTACAGCAGGAAGTATTTTCAGGTCTGAGATTCAAGGTTTAAGGTCGCCCTTCCTTGGTGAACTAATTCCCAAAAGTTGCTGAAGAAAGAAGATGAGATGAAGGAGAGCTATCGACTTCTATGGGTCACCAGCGTCCTCTCAAAACAGGGCAGCAAGGGTCACTGTGATACCCTTCTACAATAACAGTGAAGAAGAAACCAGCGATTGATGGAGGAAAGGGGAAGACGAGAGATTTCAGTGGGGATAATAGAGAGAAAATTTCAGAGAGGGAAGAAAGGGGAAATCGGCAGCCATGGTTCTCATACCATAACTCTTAATCAAATTTCTATTCTTCAAACCTCAAAACTGAAATTTCTCCATGAGTACATGTCCAATATAAAGGAAAAATTAGACAATTAATGGCAACTTACTTGAAAATAGAAACTAATCTATATAGCAACTAAATAAAAATCAAATCTAAATTAAAATACTATCAAACTAATTTCTAAACCAAAAAAGGAAAGTAAATGGTAAAATTCTCAAATCAAAGAGATCCCTTCCATCGCCCAACTGCATCAGGAAGATCCTGCCTGGGGCTAGGTCCTTCCAGATCCAACCTTACGTTAATTGGTATCAAAGCTAAGGAGGGACAGTAGACAAGATCAATGGTTGCTGAATCCTACTCCCCTTGAATGCTGATCATGCAAGTTTGATTCAACAACTCTACCAAATCGTGGTCGAGTTTTGTTCTAAGTGGGGAGGAATTGATCTAGGTCAGGTCCTACAATTGGGCATCAAATTGGGTTCAATACTGACATATATTTGAGCCATCAAACCAGCATTTACCTGGCCCATAATTTGGGTTACACTCAGCCCATTGGTTCTGTCCAAAGAAGAGATCGAGCCAGCAGTTTATTTAGGGAAATATTAGCTAACCACCTTGCCTAGTTGAAAGAAATATCTCCAGAATTACCTCCAAAATTATTTCCAGATAAGGAGGATATCGACCGGCTCTAATTAAGGGAGATATTTCAGCAGATTTCTTGGAGATTTCTTGCTGGAACGGGAATTCAAATTAGAAGACTCTTTTCTTGTAACAGATTTTGTGGAGCACAAGCCAGAGTGAATCAAGGAGATAAATCAAGACTACTTCCTTCCTTGAGGTAAAGACTAAGGCTGCATTTGGTAGTCATCCAGAAAAACTTTTCTGATGTTTTTCTGTTCTATGGGAACAAAAAAAGGGAATAAAGTGTTTGGTGTCAACTAGGTGTTTTCGGTTTTTTTGGAACGAAAAGGGAAAAAAAGCACTAGAAACGCAAAATGATGGAACGACGAAACCTTGTTCCGTCATTTCGGCTTCGTTCCAAATACAAAAAAAGTGACAAATAGGTAATCGTTTCTGAAACAGGTTCACCAAACACCATTTTTTTTTT
>NC_056560.1:6918675-6929651 GCF_013358625.1 Macadamia integrifolia | reverse complement strand
TTTTTTTGTTTTAAAATGGTATTTTGATACAGAAACTGAAAATTCTGTTTTTGACAAGAAACGTCGTTTATGGAACTGAATGACTACCAAACGCAGCCTAAAGGGAAGATTCTTAACAGATTTGTGGGCCTGAGCCAGCTGGATGAGATCAATATTGAAGATATTATTGAAGCTGTCAACCAACTATACAGGATTAGTTTTCCCTTTTTTTTACATGTCATTCAGTTTAGTAATTAGAGTCAGTCTTAGAGTTGGTTTCCAATTGCTTGTTAATGGCTGTGGGATGCAGTTGGGGTGAGATGCCTAAGCTTATGAGAGGGGGAGAGGCCCAAGGGAGATAGTGAGACTCAATCCCATTTATCCTCCTATCCTATCTTCTATTTTTTATTTTCTTTATTTCAATTGATTTCATTGTGTGATTTGCTACAAGAGTACCTACGATTTTGTTATTGAGGAAGTTTTTGCTGAACCATTAAAGCGTTGATCTCCTCACTCATTCCTCCATTGCTGCTCAGTTTTTGAAGTCCAAACCAGCATTAAACTTAGTTCAAGAAGATCCTGTTTGGGGCTAGGTACTTCATGATCCAGCCTTACATAACCTCGTTTGGTAACCCTTCTGTTCCGTATAAGTGTTTATGAGCTAGAAGTGCTTTTTCTTATTTCTGTTCTCGGGGAACAATTCTGCAGGAGTAAAACACATTTGGTAATAGGGCGTAAAAAATGTTTCTGAATCAGAAAAGAAACAGAAACATGTTTTGGAAGGTACTTTAACAAAAGCACTTCTGGCACTTCAACGATAACAATTTTGTATAATGAACTATAACTTGAGATTTTTAAGTAGGATTTCTTCTTTTTTAAAATCAATGTTAGACAATAGTATTGGCATATCCAGTAATTACAAAAATACCATCATTAAAAACAACACAATAAGACTTTGACCACATGAATACATGCGATGTTGTGATCATTCTATCATTGCAAGTTATAATGAGTCAAAAAAGATTATTATATACCATTCAGTGAAGTAATAACACCAACATGATCGTAAACATAATAATTGTTCAAGTAATGCATGCAATTCAATAAGATTAATGATAGTTCAAATAATGATTACAAAAATAAATAAAATAAAAAAAAAAAAAAAAAAAGTGCGAATGAGTGACAAATCCTTCTTAAGGAAGAAAGCCAAGAAGACACTCTGAAAGGTTAAAAAAAGTGTGTACCCAGTGCACGAGCTCCCATCACTGGAGGGATCTAGGGAGGGTCATAATGAATGCAACCTTGCCCCCACTTCGGGAAGAGACTGTTTCTTGACTTGAACCCGCGACACTAGATTGCAATGAAGCAACCTTACTGTTGTTTGTACACTGAGGTACAAACAAATAAATTTTTTGTACTAAAAGTAGATGCATAGCTATATGCATCAATCCAATCATTCCAATACAATGTGTTGTGTTTACCATTTAGTAGAGACCAAAAGTAGGTCCATAGTTCAATCGGTAGAGCACTTGCAAGCAATCAATGAGATAAGGTACTGAAGTACTCATTTTAGATCATCCCCTCATGTCATCCAAGAGTTTTGTAAAAGTTATTTTCGTGTTAAGAAGCCTTTTCAGTAATTTCATTTTCTACGAGGAAGTTTTAACAAAATACTAAGGAGGAATGCCAGGGATAGATCTAGGCATGAGCACGTGGCTGCTTGATGTATAAATTATATGGACTTCCTGTCATCACATCCCATAATTTGTTATTTGTTCCAATTTTCAACATATATATAGATTCAACTTGACTAGGTAGGTAGGTTAGATGAATTTTTGTGATCTGAGCCATGGAGTAAGGGATACACAGTGGACTAAGATGGAAACCTGACGAGTAAAGTTTTATATTGAAATTCAATAGTGTCAGAGTGAGCAGAAAGTTTTTACGTCTTATAATGCATTTATATACTTAAGAGGGCTAGATGAATGCAATTTCCCTCACAACCAAAGAATCTGGAGAAAACTAAACTAACGCATGTGCTATGTTGCCATTTTGTATAGAGACCAAAAGTAGGTCCAGAGCTCAATTGGTAGAGCACTTGGGAACAATCAAGGAGATAAAAGTGCTGAAGTACTCATTTTAGATCTTCCCCTCGTGTCATCCAGAAGTTTCATTTTGTGAAAGCTATTTGGCTGCTCATACCCGCTTCTTTTCCTCCCTCTCCCCACCAATTTTTCTAATAAATTCTCGGATTATCTTCACAAGAAGAAGATGAGAAAACAACATCTTATTTGTAAAATCAGTCATTATAGTAAGTATTTTCAGTTGGTCTAATTTGGGACAGAAGAAGGGGAAACAGGCTTCATCAAACATTAGATGTCCCCCAAGCATAGCAAAATTATTTCAACCAAACAATCAATCTCCCAACAAAATTCTGCAAGAGATGTGAAAGTCGATACAAGCATGTGGATTTTCCCCTCTTGTGGGATTGGGTGGGTGCAAACTTTGAATAACTGAAGTATTACCAAGATATTGAGTTAGTCGTGTATTTGGATTCTAAATTCCAGGAAAACAAATTGAAAATTTTGCCATGATTCAAATTCACTTTGAGGTTTCTGCTGATGGCTAGAAAACTGAAACAACCCAATCACATTGTCTTGACCAAAATTCTTGAATCCATGGATTCTGGAATTCTGCCCCTGAATCTACAGCTGCATTTTGCAAATATGATATAAATGCTGGTTCATGGATCAGGTAACCCTTTGGACTCAATCGAGGTGAAACCACCTATGAGACTAGTTCGCTTTTTATATTCATCATATTGATTTGTTCCAAGTTCAGGTTAGTGTACATTGAGCTCATTGGAAATTAAATAATTTAAGCTTATAATCATGGATTTGAACATCATGGAATTATAATATTTGGGAAAGCTTCTTTTTTTCTTTTACACTCTCATACCTTACTGTATGAGACCAATGTCTGAACCAATTACTAGAGTTCCTATAGCTGATGTATGGATAACTCAAAAAGATTTACTTTCCTTTAAATTTATCAAACAATTAGATCTATAAATATGAGAACAGAGCTGTTACTTTTCCGTGTTTTAACTTCCAAACATAATGACATGTAGATACAAAACAACAACGCAGTGGAAGCCCCACTTATGAGAGGGATGACAATGACAACTTCGAAAAGTTCTGAAGCCCTATGAGTGTGTGTGTGTGTGTGTGTGTGTGTGTGTGTGTGTGTGTGAGAGCGAGAGAGAGAGAGAGAGGAACACAATCTAAGAGTGCTTTTATTTTTTTAAGCCTTACATGTAAAGAAATAATATTAGAATTTGGATGCTAATGAACCAGTCTCAACAGCTGAACGCTCATTATAATCCACATTCCTCTCTTGATGTTATGATCGTAAATTTTAAGTCATAAGGAAAATCATGCCTATTTTAATGGTTCTTGAGGCTTTAACGAGGATTTATGTTTTTTCTTTTTTTCAATGTACGTTCTCACTTTCTGCTATTTTTCACCCAAATTTAAACATTTCAGCATAACTTCCCATGAGATTTCGAGATCTCCCTGCTGTGAAATGATCAGAAAAATTAAGATTAACTTTTCAGACAACCATATTTCCTATGGCAAAAACATACCTTCTTGCCTTGAGGAATCCATTTCCACTATCTCTACCTAATGAGTTAAGAGACATCTTTTATTTCATCATTTTTTTTTCTGCGTAAATATCTTTGTTTCTACCAATAAATGGTACACTACCGCACTCCTCTAATTTGTTGCTATTTGTGTGGGAACCAATCATGTTGCTGGGTAACTGCAGTGTTTCCCTTGATGGAGAGACAGTGCTGATAATATTCTTTTCTTCAAAGAAACAAGTAATATTACAACAAATGACACACACCAAAAAAGAAAAAAAAGAGAGAGGAAATGCAATATTTATTGGGCACGATGCCGACAGAGGAGAAGCAAAACAAAAGAGTACTGAATCAATAAAATTTAATAAAAGAGTTTGTACCTGGTTAATGGATTGTGGAGGCTAGTGAGTAGCTGCAGCTGAAAGCGCTGATACAAGAACTGGGGCTTCTAGTTCAAGGCTCAATTAATTTATCCTGCAAAAACAAAGCACCTATCAGAAATTCCCTATCCCCATTAAACATAATAGAACAGAATGCGTAGAGTTTGAGCATAATTTTATTTTAGAAAGAGAGAAAATTCTCTCCTTCTGAAAGAAGGAACAACTTGCAATTCGCATGCGCTAATTAAGCCTCTTGAAGGAACTAAGATTAATAGACAACAGATAGAGAAAGAGAGAGAGGAACACCAGAGAACATTGTTAGGAAACAAGAGAGAGAACATGGATTCGAGGCATCATGCAACCAAGAAATGTTGGCATAATAGGGTCTAGGAATAAATAAGAATTTCTTTTCCAATCTTATTAGAAAACAGGATCAACCATTTGCTAGGACAGGGATTTGAATTAATTAAATTCTATCTCATGGGGTGGTAGAATCATTACCTCAAGTGTCACAAATGCAACACCTCCTTGGGATGATAGCCCTTTTTCAATACTGTAGCCAAGACATGTTGTGATTTCCAATGGGTTCAGCCCCTTTTTGACCTCAAGCTGGTTTTACTGTTTTTAATAGAAAGAAAACAATAAAGAGAAGCCGATGCCGTAATACGTTATCGTTTTATTTTTAATCTCAGAATCCAGAGAAACACATATATAGAGCTAAAAGGTAAAGTGTTTTAATATCATGATTGCCACCTTTTTTTTTTTAATTAACAAAAGATAATGATGACACCTCATGATTGAATGAGGCGTCATAATATGTAGTAACATGATACATACATTCTCTCTCACCGTCTTATGGTTTCGGCCATCCAATCGGCTCATATTTATCTGATATCAATTATTTTATATTCATATATATATATATATATATATTTCAATAATTAATAAATATCTCTCTTATAATAAAATCATTATACATACAATCTTCGGCCACCAGTACTGAGAAGAGGTATGATCCCAATGGAAAAATCCACTATAATTACCAATCAGATAATGTCAATAATTATCAGTCAAAGACATATACCAACAAGTATAATATGAGTGGATATAATTTTTATTCTTCCCAGAGTTGTGATAGTCAAATATCGATCTAATCTCTCCACTCAACAATATCACATAAGTCATAACAAACTTCTAGGCAAGGAAATAAAACTGTCATGGCCCAGGTTTGTCGAAATGTCGCACAGAGAATCTGAACTTCCGATTAGGTATCTTAAAATGTTTCAAAAACATTTTTAAATTAAATATTAATATGTATTAATAATTTTGAGAAAATTTTGTAAACATTTTGAAAAATGTGAACCGGATCCGGAATTTCATTCAATCATGTCCAGATACTCTCTCTTGATATTTCTCAAATAAATGGGAGTGGATCCCGTGTTGAGCGTCTCTTTCGCCCACAACCAAAGCATTATGAATCCAGTGTATCGATATATGTAGTCCAAAGGACATCAACCAGTGATACACCAAAACCCATAATACTTACCTGCAATGATAAGGACCTCTCAGGTCTAGAGATCAATCAAAGCTACCAAAAGGAATCTTGTCCTTCAACAACTGATAGTATTCCATTCAAGATTCCTATTTGATCAAATTCAATGCACACACAATATGTACACTCATATTTGTGTCCCTAAATCAACATTCATGAGCACACAATATGATGACC
This sequence comes from Macadamia integrifolia, assembly GCF_013358625.1. NCBI lineage: Eukaryota > Viridiplantae > Streptophyta > Magnoliopsida > Proteales > Proteaceae > Macadamia > Macadamia integrifolia. The sequence goes on along the minus strand of NC_056560.1, from coordinate 6,923,920 downwards.
ATCTGAACAGAATGCCCAGTTCTGCCCCTAGTCATGAAAAAATTTAAGCTGAAAACCTATGGACAACCACAGCCCGTCAATGTCATGCAATCATAATTGCAAATATACAATTTATTTATAGATTTGATGGACATATTTTCAACAATCTCCCACTTGGACATCAAATCCAATTACCTATGTATTTTAGTCTCATGTTCTCAACATGTCTCTCAAATACATTTTGTGACAAACTTCTTGTCATAGGATCTGATAAATTGTTTACAGAGTCAACTTTATCTATAGATACATCACCACGCTAGATGATTTCTCTAATGAGATGATACTTACGTTCCACATATTTGTTACGTTGATGAGCTCTAGGTTGCTTTGCTTATGCAATAGCTCCTCTATTATCACAATAAAGTCGTATAGGGTGCTTAATAAGGTCAGGGACCACATATAATTCAGTTAAGAATTTTCTTAACCAAACTCCTTCTTTGGCCGCTTCACAAGTTGCCAGGTACTCAGTTTCTGTTGTGGAATCAACTATCGACTTTTGTTTGGTACTCTTCCAAATAATTTCCTCACCACCCAAAACAAAAACCATCCCAGATGTGGATTTTCTGTCATCCTTATCAGTTTGAAAATCTGAGTCTACATAACCCAGAACTAACAACTGATCACAACCATAGACTAAGAAAAGATCCTTGGTTCTTCTCAAATATTTGAGGATATTCTTAACAGCCATCCAATGTTCCTTTCCAGGGTTGGATTGATATCGGCTCACAATCCCTACAGCATAACATATATCTGGCCTGGTACATAACATTGCGTACATAAGACTCCCTACAGCTGATGCATAAGGAATCCTCCTCATAGTCTCAATGTCCTCAGTAGTTTGAGGACATTGTGACTTAGATAATGTAACTCCATGTCTGAAAGGAACATTTCCTTTCTTTGAATCTTGCATGTTGAACCTGGCCAGAATCTTATTAATGTAATTGGACTGTGACAGGCCTAATATCTGATTCTTGCGATCTCTCACAAGTCTTATACCAAGGATATAACTAGCTTCACCAAGGTTTTTCATTGAGAAATTAGTAGACAACCACACTTTTACAGATGTAAGCATACACACATCATTCTCAATGAGCAATATATCATCCACATATAAGACAAGAAAACAAACTGCACTCCCAATAATCTTTATGTAAACACATGGTTCATCCAAATTTTGTTCAAACCCAAACAATTGATAGTCTGATCAAAACAGATATTCCAACTCCTAGAGGCTTGTTTGAGACCATAAATAGATCTCATCAACTTGTATACTTTAGTTTCCTCCTTTTGAGATACAAACCCTTCTGGCGGTATCATATAGATATCTTCATCAAGATATCCATTTAGAAATGTTGTTTGTACATCCATTTGCCAGATATCATAATCATAGTATGCAACTATTGACAATAAAATCCTAATGAATTTTATCATTGCCACTCGAGAAAAGGTTTCATCATAATTAATACCTTCTTCTTGGGTATAACCTTTTGCTACCAATCTTGCTTTGAAACGTTCTACTTTTCCATCAATGCCTTTCTTTCTCTTAAAGATCCACTTGCACCGAATTGGTTTTATACCTTGAGGTGGATCAACAAGAGTCCAGACATGGTTGTAATTCATAGAGTCCATTTCTAAGCGTATAGCCTCTAGCCATTTAACTGCATCCACATCCCTAAGAGCCTCAGGATATGTATTTGGATCCAATTCAGATGAATCAGACACCATGTAGAACTCTTCTACTCTGTCTTCCTCTTGTGTAAGAAGGGTATACCTAGTAGAAGGTCTAATAATCCTCCCACTACGTCTAGGTTGTTGGTGTTGTGGTGCAACATTGGGAATTGCAGTAACAGGGTATTGGTACAATTGATGCAGATGGAACTTGGTCATTAGATAATTCTTCTATGACCACAGAATCAGATTGTCTCACAATAAAATCCTCTTCAAGAAAAGTGGCATGCTTACTTACAATAATCTTTTGTTCTACAGGGTTATAAAAATAATATCCTATAGTACCTTTGGGGTATCCCAAGAAATAACACTTATCTGTACGAGATTCCAACTTATCAGGTTGCTGCTTTTGCACATGTGCAGTGCAGCCCCAAACCTTAAGAAGTTGTAGACTAGGCTTTCGCCCAAGCCACAACTCAAAAGGTGTCTTTGCAATAACTTTAGTTGGAACCCTATTCAGAATATAGATAGCTGTCTCTAAGGCAAAACCCTAAAAACTCAAAGGTAATTCACAGTAACTTAACATTGATCGAACCATATCTAATAGGGTCCGATTTCGTCTCTCTGAGACACCATTTTGTTATGGTGTCCCTGGGGTGGTCAATTATGAAACAATCCCAGCAAGTTTGAGATAGTCCACAAACTCTTCTAACAAATATTCTCCTCCTCGATCAGATCTGAGGAATTTAATATGTTTACCTAATTGGTTCACAACCTCGGCACGGTATTCCTTGAACTTTTCAAAAGTTTCTGATTTCCGATGCATTAGGTAAATATATCCATATCGAGAATAGTCGTCAGTAAAAGTCACAAAATATTCATACCCATGACGAGCTTAAACATTTATAGGACCACAAACATAGTATGGATTAATTCTAACAAACTTTTGGCCCTCATACCCTTATTGGAAAAGGGTTTTCTGGTCATTTTACCTTGTAAACATGATTCACAGGTTGGAAAAGATTCCACCTTCAGACTATCTAAAGGTCCATCTTTTACTAACCTATTTATCCTATCTACTCCAACATGACCCAATCTCAAGTGCCATAAGTAAGTAGAGTTAACTGGAGCAAATTTTCTTTTCAAATCAACGTTTGAAACCTCACTAGTTTTCACAACTGAATTTAGAAAATATAGTCCGTTTTCCATAAAACCAGAAGCAATAAATTTTCCATTATTTCTAATAACCAGTTTTGAACTGAATTGGAAAACATAACCAGATGAAATTAACTTAGAAACAGACATTACATTTCTTATAAACTCTGGTACATAGTAACATTTAGTCAAAACCAAAACAGACATTCCTAGATTCAAAACAAAAGTTCCAATAGCTACTGCAAAAACTTCAGCTCTAGATCCCATCCTAAGACGTACTTCATCTCTATGAAGTCTTCTTATCTTGTTGAACCCCTGCAACACATTATACACGTGGATTGTGGACCCAGAGTCCACCAACCAGGTATTAGTTGGACATTCCAACAAATTGGATTCATACAAAACAAGAGATTCAATATTACATTCTTCTGATTTCTTCTTCAGAGTTGCAAGATATGCACGACAATTACTTTTCTAGTGTCCCTCTTTCTTGCAAGAGAAGCACTTTCCTTTTCCATTATTTTTAGTATCTCCTTCTTTCTTGACTGTTGCAAACCTTTTCTTACTAGACTTCTTCTTTTTCTTGTTCTTAGGCTTGGAAGCAGAAGTCCCAACCTCTGTTGCCATTACTACTGCCTTTTGCTTCTTAAGCGTTGTCTCTGCCTCTTGTAACATATTAGTGAGCTCAAAAATACTAACAACTTTGTTCATATTAAAATTCATAATAAAAGAGCTATATGTAGGAGGCAGAGAAGCAAAGATGATGTCAATCTTATATTGAGCGTCAAAAAACGTCCCAAGAGATTCCAGTTCTTGAAACGGATTATTCATATTCATCAAAAGATCAAGAACTGAAGTCCCTTCAAACATTTTTGTAGTGTGGATAGTTGCAGTGACAGCATAATGAGTATGACAGTTCTATTTGCCAAATGTCTCATGCAACTCCCTCCTCATGTCCCTTGCAGTTGGCAGCTCATCACATGACTTGATAATGGTCTTATCCAGAGAACCAAGGATATAAATTTTGGCCTGAGAATCCATTTGATTGAATTTCTGGTATGCCTCCATTTCCTCAGGATTGGTAAAGTCAGGGAGAGAAGGAGATTCTTGGTTCAGGACACTGGATAGCTCCTCAGCATTAAGTACTAGCATTAGGTTTCTTTTCCAGTCCATATAGTTTGGACCTAACAGACGGTTTTCATTTAACAGGGCAGTAACAGCCATAGGGTTTGACATAATTGACAATCTACAAATAAACAAATAAATGAGAATTAGAATGCATGATATAACCATTGAATACAAGTGGGCAATTCTAAATCAATGGTTTCTCACAATATATGCCACCCTCAAACATATTAATGTGAATTTAACATATTAATGTGAATTGGAATACCACAATCCTTACATTCTCAACTTACCCTATTGGGAGTTATTGGAATATGTTGATTGGGTGGACTGATTCTGTCCATCATGTTTCATCACATGAAACTAGACTTCCAATATCTTTTTGGCCACCTGAGTGTCATATCCATTCCTATCGGCTGACATACACTCAAGTCAAGTGTATACCTATTGTCTCAAAGTGAATCACAGGTACTGTGGGATGATGCCTACTATGGCAGTGCACTCCCACTAGTTGTGTCCACTACCTATCTTATAAGAGATGAACGCAAACCACCTCACTGACTAATCCGTGCATTATCCTATCGGCATCTGCAAGAACCAGTCTATGAAATCTCTACGTTCACCAAGAATAAGAGGCCGTGAAAATTCTATTACTTAAGAATTACCATTTTACACTTACTTTTACAAATGAAGGGCCGAATATCATATATTTAATTAAATTTGCATCATATGTAAAATATATGCATCATCTTATGATAGCATTCATCTCATGACATTTAGCATCATATTTAGCATCCCATGTAAACAATATTAATATCTCATAAAAATTAGAATATAATTTAAGTGACAGTGATTATGGGAAAGTGACATTATCAAAACATCACATCCAATGATAAAACATATCATCTTAAAGCGAAATTACTTCCGTTGCCATCTCTGATATGACATTAATCTCCATCTCATCAGCTATCTCCATTGTTTATATGCAACAAAATAAATAAAATCCTTAAATCTCAAAACACATATCAACCATGTCATTTTATCCTAACAAATCATTTATTGGATTAAATAATTCCCATAATCACTGACACAAATATGCCTAAAATAATTAATTAATGTGCATTATCACATAAACAAAGTAATATAGAGGGTGTTAACTTTTAACCACCCTTGACCACTACCAATTTTCTAACAATTAGAAAATAAATCAATCATCTAGATCAAATATTTTGACCCAATACATTGGTAGGAGAAGACT
>NC_056560.1:6874515-6918180 GCF_013358625.1 Macadamia integrifolia | reverse complement strand
GGTTAGACATAACGCCCGACGAGTCATGTAGGACAGTCGGCAACCCCGGTGGTACATTCAAGAGGGCCAATCGTACTGCTTTTAAATTGCTGGAGTCAGCACCTTTATTTTCAGTCATTTACATTTCTGTTGAGAGCCGGTGGACGGCATTGTCTTTATTTTCAGTCATTTACATTTCTGTTGAGAGCCGGTGGACGGCATTGTCTTTACTTTTCTGAGTACTCATGGTGGGCCTTCTCCGACAGCCCTATGGGCGTATCGCGGGAGGGAGTTCGCGGCTCGTACCCGGAGTATACGCGCACTGTGGTTGTAGTAGCACTAAAACCAAGGACTTAGTAATGTTGCTTAGGTGGATGTGATTTAAAATGTATAGCATGGCATGTAGTGCATATGATGTGTTGTGATGTGTGGACTGTTGTGTGGTCCATCTTTCTACTTACTGAGCTAGTGAGCTCATCCCACGTGTACACCCCTTTTTAGATGATTTTGCAGGTCATACATCTGAGGAGCATGGGGTGGGTCCCACAGTCAAATTTCCTGAAGAGGACTAGTGGACCCCTGAGGAGTTAGAGCACGGCACTGACTGCTCGTACGAGAGCTGTGCTGCGGGACAGCAATTCTGAGGCCGAGCTGAGCTCCACTTCTGAGGCCGAGCTGAGCTCTTCTATGTGATGCCGAGCTGAGCTTTAGCCTTGATACCGAGCCGAGCTGTGTACTCTGATTGTTTTGGTGGATCTTCTTATGTACTTGATATTTGAATTTTATTCTTTTTGTGTAAATATCATGCCTTCGGGCCCACATGTATATAATTATTGTATCACAACCCGGGTATCAAGTATTATGGGATTTTTCACAGATGAAACTTAGTCTTCCGTTGATCTGATGAGTTATATTAGTTGTGTGTATGCTGTGGTGGAATACAGTATTTGATGATCCTAGCAGGTTTGGGTTAACCGGTGTTAACTTGGTCACTGGCCCGGTTCAGTGTGAACGGGGGTGTGACATATACTCTGTGGGATTTCATTGTAGGGCATTGATATAAGCCCAACCCTTATTTTGTAACTGGTGTTCAGTGGGTTCTGGACACAAGGACTGTGTGTTCCTTGGTAGCTATGACTATCTAAACATATTTTCCATGGGTACGATCTCTCAGATCATTCTGGGAAAACAAGAATGAAGACTTAACCTTTGTACATAAAGGGTGTAAACTAGGAATGTATTCCCTGGGTTGTGGCCTGTAGGTGCAGTCAAAACTTGGTATTGAGTAGATGCTGAGCTCGACAATGGGCATTCCCCATGCAGTTAGGCAACTGACCGAAGCACACATTTCTTGTGTTGTGATTGTACATGTGTGTTTTGTACATGTGAGTGGTTGTCTGTAGGATGGGTGTGAACATCTAGTAGGTCTAGCGACTTGGTGGTGCAGTGTAGATGTGTATATGACTGTGTATCTAAAGTGCCAACAATAATTGCCATGTCAGGGGTACAGTTGGAAACAGAAAAAGGATTTGACACACTAATTCACCTCTCTCAGTGTCAGCCAAGATCCAATAAGAACAAGGTCAAACCCAAAGTCAAAAGAAAATTTAAGTTATCAGCTTTCCCATTTCTCAACAGCCAGTTGCTTTAGGCATAAGTAGATTGAAAAAGCGAATTCCTGCTTAAGTTAGGTACATAAACTATTGAAGGGGAGAAAAAAAAGACCAAGTAGGGATTCATTCTACATTACAACAACTATCATGCAAGAAAGAGAACATTAACAAGTAACAATCTGATGCAGTTGCACAATGGACTTAGAGAAAAAAAAAATCTTTTGATTTGATTCTCTTTGGGTTTAGAAACAATTTCTTTTGTATTAGTTAGTTTCTAATTTTATATTAGTTTCCATTTTCAAGTGGTTTCCATTAAGTGTTTGGTTTTTTCCTTTATATTAGTCATGTGATGGATGAACTCGGTAGTGAGATTTTGAAGTTTTGAATTTTGAGAATTGAATGGTGTTTCCAGGTTTGAAACCATGGTTGCAGTGAGCTGCCATTAGCTTCCCTTCCCCTGATCATCTTCTCCTCTTCCCTCTCTTATCTTCTTCTTCTTTTTTGTTTCTAATTTTGTGACTGCCCCTCCTTACCCGAAAGCCCCTGTTTCTGGCAGTATTTCCAGCCTTGTTCAAGTTCTTAGATCTCCTTAGTGCGTGATCTGCTGGGGCTGAAGTTTTGATCGAAGGTAGCCCTCCCCTTGGCGACATAAATCCTAGAATATCTCCTCCAAAGCTTGGTTTTTTCTGTGAATAAATCCAAACCAGATTCAGATCTGAGTTTTACCAACGCCAAGTCCAGTTGCAGGTTCAATCACATTCAGATCTGGGCTGTCGAGGTCTTGCGGTGCTGGATTCATAAATGACCTGCTGCATCGACCTTTCCTTTGAAGGTTCAGGCCAAGCCGAGGCCTAGCTGAGAAGCCCTCTCGAACTGAAGTGTCTCCCCATCGCCTGCCCTGCTTATAATCTAAGGTAGAAGACAACACAATCGTGAGTTGCCCCTTTTTCTATCTTTTAAGTCTGATTTACCATTATGCCCTTCTTTTGGTCTCTAATTATCTCATATCCTTATTCTTATTTCACTTCCTAGTTTACCCCACCAAATAATCATTAATTCCCTTTATGTCCTATCTCCCACATAGCTCATTAACTAATCTGGTTATTTACAATTCTGCCACCCCCTTGATAACTTTAGCTTAATTACAATTCTGCCATTTAGTTGAAGCTTTATTTCAATAAAATTGTTATTGGGTGTTGCCTTTGTTTTATGGAGTGTTTAAGTGGGCCCTAAGCGATCCAATTTCAGTCTATTGGAATCCGGTTCGGCATCAAGTGGTATCAGAGCAAATTTTCCTGCAATTTTTTATCTATGGCAAGTCACATCACCAATGCTGAGTTGTACAAATTGTATCGCGAGTTAGCGGAGAACCAACAGAATACTGATGCTAGGCTTGAGAGGACTGAAGCCAAGTTTGATAAGTTTATGGAAGAGATGATTGCCTTTATGAAGAGGTCCAACAAACGAGCTGAAGAAGGATCCTCTACATTACCTCCTCAGCTCAACACTTTACGGATCGAAGATACACCTCAGAGGCAGCAACCTGCTCCAGTTGCTCCCTAGGATATTACCCGGCAATTTTCTGACAGAGATTATGGCATCAAATTTGAGGTTCCCGAGTTCAGTGGTGAAAAGGGACCTGAGGAATTTCTTGACTAGCTTACCAAAGTGGAGAGAATTTTTGCGTATAAGTCTCTTCTAGACGTGAAGAAGTGTGAACTCATCATCACCAAGTTTATTGGATATGCATGTTCATGGTGGGATGATGTACTACATGCAAGGTTTGTCAGAAGACTTGGACCCGTTACCAATTGGGAGGTCATGAAGCAGATCCTAACTGAAAAATTTGTTCCTCTTAATTATGAAAAGGTAATGTTCCATAAATTACTTAACTTGCAACAAGGGAACAAAGATGTGGATTCCTACACCCTCGAATTCCACAAACTGTCTTCAAGGTGTCGATTTCAGGAAACAGACCAACAACGGGTGATGCGATATATCAGTGGGTTAAGTACTGAGATTCGACTTGAGTTGGCTAACACTGATTTCAGGTCTGTTGATATGGCAGCAGCTCATACCAAGACAGCTGAAGAGAAGTCCATTTATTGGAAGGGTATGCTCAAGACTTCTTCAGTTTATAGACCTCCACCACGTATGGAGGAAAAGAAGCCTGAAGCTCGCAAAGTTGAAGAAAAAAGGTCAGAGTTCAACAGGGATAGTATTGGGGTGAAGAATATCATATGCCATAGTTGGGGCGAGAAGGGTCACTATTCCAACAAGTGTCCCAACAGGACTCGTTCTGTGAATGTAGCAGAGAAGCAGCCAACAGAGAAGAGTGAGGATGAATCTCATTTATATCCTTATCCCCTCGAGGACAATGATATTATCGATGATGATGATGAAGATGAGGATGTAGAAGCTCATTCAGCTAGCCATTCATCTTTTTCGAATAGACTAGTTGATAAGGCTCCTCTCTTTAGACAGAAGGGTACTCTCCTGCACGGCTCCAACCCTATTGATGTTTATGCAATTGTTGATACTGGGGCAGAAGCAAATTTTATATCTGCTGAATTTGTTCCAGCACACAACCTTCCATAGAAGCAGCTTTTCAAGAAGATTCACGTGCGAGGTTTTGGACCCATAGCTCGAGAAGAGGCCATTGCAGTTGTTCGAGTACATCTAGAGTTTGGACCACTACAGTACCATGTCACCTGCTTGGTCACCCCATTGGCACACTGCGACATTCTTCTAGGGCGACCTTAGCAGCAACATGCAGGCATTCTCTATGATGGCGCACGGAATACCATCAAGGTGAAGCAAGGAGGTCGTATATACTTAATGAGGCCACATGCATTATCAGACATGCCACGTCGTCGACTGACTCCTGCTCCAGTGACACGTCAGTCTACTTTCCCTCCTCTTGGTGTTATGTTCCCATTTTCTGCTTCGAGATACGTGCTACCTCATCAGCGAGCAACTTACAAGGGTATCTTGGGAGCACGCCCTAACTCGACGGAATCGAGTTCTTTTAAGACCGGGAGAGCTGATGCAGTTGCACGATGGACTTAGAGAAAAAAAAATCTTTTGATTTGATTCTCTTTGGATTTAGAAACAATTTCTTTTGTATTAGTTAGTTTCTAATTTTAGATTAGTTTCCATTTTCAAGTAGTTTCCATTAAGTGTTTGATTTTTTCCTTTATATTAGTCATGTAATGGATGAACTCGGTAGTGAGATTTTGAAGTTTTGAATTTTGAGAATTGAATGGTGTTTCCAGGTTTGAAACCATGGTTGCAGTGAGCTGCCATTAGCTTCCCTTCTCTTGATCATCTTCTCCTCTTCCCTCTCTTATCTTCTTCTTCTTTTCTGATTCTAATTTTGTGACTACCCCTCCTTACCGGAAAGCCCCTGTTTCTGGCATTATTTCCAGCCTTGTTCGAGTTCTTAGATCTCTTTAGTGCGTGATCTACTGGGGCTGAAGTTTTGATCGAAGGTAGCCCTCCCCTTGGCGACATAAATCCTAGAATATCTCCTCCAAAGCTTGGTTTTTTCTGTGAAGAAATCCAAACCAAATTCAGATATGAGTTTTACCAATGCCAAGTCCAGTTGCAGGTTCAATCACAGTCAGATCTGGGTTGTCGAGGTCTTGCGGTGCTGGATTCATAAATGACCTGCTGCATCGACCTTTCCTTTGAAGGTTCAGGCCAAGCCGAGGCCTAGCTGAGAAGCCCTCTTGAACTGAAGTGTCTCCCCATCGCCTGCCCTGCTTATGATCTAAGGTAGAAGATAACACAATCGTGAGTTGCCCCTTTTTCTATCTTTTAAGTATGATTTACCATTATGCCCTTTTCTAGTCTTTAATTATCTCATATCCTTATTCTTATTTCACTTCCTAGTTTACCCCACCAAATAATCATTAATTCCATTTAAGTCCTATCTCCCACATAGCTCATTAACTAGTCTGGTTATTTACAATTCTGCCACCCCCTTGATAACTTCATCTTAATTACAATTCTGCCATTTAGTTGAAGCTTTATTTTAATACAATTGTTATTGGGTTTTGCCTTTGTTTTATGGAGTGTTTAAGTGGGCCCTAAGCGATCCGATTTCAGTCTATTGGAATCCTGTTCAGCATCAAGTGGTATTAGAGCAAATTTTCCTGTAATTTTCTATCTATGGCAAGTCACATCACCAATGCTGAGTTGCACAAATTGTATCGCGAGTTAGCGGAGAACCAATAGAATACTGATGCTAGGCTTGAGAGGACTGAAGCCAAGTTTAATAAGTTTATGGAAGAGATGATTGCCTTTATGAAAAGGTCTGACAAACGAGCTGAAGAAGGATCCTTTATATTACCTCCTCAGCTCAACACTTTACGGATCGAAGATACACCTCAGAGGCAGCAACCTGATCCAGTTGTTCCCTAGGATATTACCCGGTAATTTTCTGACAGATTATGGCATCAAAATTGAGGTTCCCGAGTTCAGTGGTGAAAAGGGACCTGAGGAATTTATTTACTGGCTTACCAAAGTGGAGAGAATTTTTGCGTATAAGTCTCTTCCAGACGTGAAGAAGTGTGAACTCATCATCATCAAGTTTATTAGATATGCATGTTCATGATGGGATGATGTACTACATGCAAGGTTTGTCAGAAGATTTGGACCCATTACCAATTGGGAGGTCATGAAGCAGATCCTAACTGAAAAATTTGTTCCTCTTAATTATGAAAAGGTAATATTCCATAAATTACTTAACTTGCAATAAGGGAACAAAGATGTGGATTCCTACATCCTCGAATTCCACAAACTGTCTTCAAGGTGTCGACTTCAGGAAACAGACCAACAACGGGTGATGCGATATATCAGTGGGTTAAGTACTGAGATTCGATCGGAGTTGGCTAACACTGATTTCAGGTCTGTTGATGTGGCAGCAACTCATGCCAAGACAGCTGAAGAGAAGTCCATTTATTGGAAGGGTATGCTCAAGACTTCTTCAGTTTATAAACCTCCACCATGTATGGAGGAAAAGAAGCCTGAAGCTCGTAAAGTTGAAGAAAAAAGGAAAGAGTTCAACAAGGATAGTGTTGGGGTGAAGAATATCATATGCCATAGTTGTGGCGAGAAGGGTCACTATTCCAACAAGTGTCCCAACATGACTCGTTCTGTGAACGTAGCAGAGAAGCAGCCAACAGAGAAGAGTGAAGATGAATCTCATTTATATCCTTATCCTCTCGAGGACAATGATATTATCGATGATGAAAATGAGGATGTAGAAGCTCATTCAACTAGCCTTTCATCTTTTTCGAATAGAATAGTTGATAAGGCTCCTCTCTTCAGACAGAAAGGTACTTTCCTGCATGGCTCCGACCCTATTGATGTTCATGTAATTGTTGATACTGGGATAAAAGCAAATTTTATATCTATTGAATTTGTTCGAGCACACAACCTTCCACAGAAGCAGCTTTTCAAGAAGATTCACGTGCGAGGTTTTCGACCCATAGCTCGAGAAAAGGCCACTACAGTTGTTTGAGTACATCTACAGTTTGAGCCACTACAGTACCATGTCACCTGTTTGGTCACCCCATTGGCACATTGCGACATTCTTCTAGGGCGACCTTGGCAGCAACATGCAGGCATTCTCTATGATGGCGCACGAAATACCATCAAGGTGAAGCAAGGAGGTTGTATATACTTAATGAGGCCACATGCATTATCAGACACGCCACGTCGTCGACTGACTCCTGCTCTAGTGACACGTCAGTCTACTTTCCCTCCTCTTGGTGTTATGTTTTCATCTTTTGCTTCGAGATACGTGCCATCTCATCAGTGAGCAACTTATAAGGATATCCTGGGAGCACGACCTAACTCGACGGAATCGAGTTCTTTTAAGAATGGGAGAGCTGATGCAGCTGCACGATGGACTTAGAGAAAAAAAAATCTTTTGATTTGATTATCTTTGGATTTAGAAATAATTTCTTTTGTATTAGTTAGTTTCTAATTTTAGATTAGTTTCCATTTTTAAGTAGTTTCCATTAAGTGTTTGATTTTTTCCTTTATATTAGCCATGTAATGGATGAACTCGGTAGTGAGATTTTAAAGTTTTGAATTTTGAGAATTGAATGGTATTTCCAGGTTTGAAACCATGGTTGCAGTGAGCTGCCATTAGCTTCCCTTTCCTTGATCATCTTCTCCTCTTCCCTCTCTTATCTTCTTCTTCTTTTCTGTTTCTAATTTTGTGACTGCCCCTTCTTACCGGAAAGCCCCTGTTTCTGGCAGTATTTCCAGCCTTGTTCAAGTTCATAGATCTCCTTAGTGCGTGATCTACTGGGGCTGAAGTTTTGATCAAAGGTAGCCCTCCCCTTGGCGACATAAATCCTAGAATATCTCCTCCGAAGCTTGGTTTTTTCTATGAAGAAATCTAAACCAGATTCAGATTTGAGTTTTACCAACGCCAAGTCCAGTTGCAGGTTCAATCACATTTAGATCTGGGTTGTCGAGGTCTTGCGGTGCTGGATTCATAAATGACCTGCTGCATCGACCTTTCCTTTGAAGGTTCAGGCCAAGCCGAGGCCTAGCTGAGAAGCCCTCTCGAACTGAAGTGTCTCCCCATCGCCTGCCCTGCTTATGATCTAAGGTAGATGACAACACAATCGTGAGTTGCCCCTTTTTCTATCTTTTAAGTCTGATTTACCATTATGCCCTTCTTTTGGTCTCTAATTATCTCATATCCTTATTCTTATTTCACTTCTTGGTTTACCCCACCAAATAATCATTAATTCCCTTTAAGTCCTATCTCCCACATAGCTCATTAACTAATCTGGTTATTTACAATTATGCCACCCCCTTGATAACTTCAGCTTAATTACAATTATGCCATTTAGTTGAAGCTTTATTTCAATATAATTGTTATTGAGTGTTGCCTTTGTTTTATGGAGTGTTTAAGTGGGCCGTAAGCGATCCGATTTCAGTCTATTGGAATCCGGTTCAGCATCAAATGCGTTTCTTGAAATGTTATCAAACGGGCCCTAAAACTCATGGCAGAGGCTGCTACAACCCTGACATAGTTGGTGCCCATGCTTCTTATGCTTTCAATAGCTATCTGCAGAAGAACAAGAGAAACGGAAGGACTAATTGGGATATTCTTAAAAAAAATAAAAAATCTAGGTTCCTCATGCTGTTTGCTTATTTCAGGTTTTATGCACTGCTGGTTCATCCTCGGTTGAGGTTGGAGACATGTTTGAATAAATTTTTGCTACTTCCGCTTTTCTTCTTTATTCGTTGTAATGTAATTTCTTTTTAGGATTTATAGGCCTGAAACCTTTGAAAGGTTGCTTCCCTGGTTTGCTTCTTCTCCGAGAGAAGTGCTACTGCAATGACTTCCCTAAGAGAGGTGCGGCAACTCCATTGTAGCCCTTAGGTTGTTTCCCATAATGGGTTTTCTTCTTCCACAAGAGAGGTGTGGTTGCAACGGCTTCCCTGAGAGAGGTGCACCCTTAGGCTATTTTCATAGTGGGCTTGCTTCTTCCCTGAGAGACGTGCGGCTGCAATGGCTTCCCTAAGAGAGGTGCGACAACTCCATTGTAACCCTTAGGCTGTTACCCATAGTGATGAAACCCTAGGGTCAACAATTAAGATCACACATATAGGGATAAAACTGTCATTTCCATTTTCTAAGTTAACACCATCAACTGTAGGGGATACAGAATAATTGTCAGTTCTGTAAGGAATGGTTCTAACTATAGGATAAACTGCAGAGGAGGTCAGTGTAATTAACCCAAACTATTAATGCCATCTAATTCCCACATTTTCATATCCGTTTTATTGCCATTCCCGAACAAAACTAAGCTCCTACCCATATTAAATTTGCGAATCATAAGCGTATAATTCTTGTACTTTTTGATGAAATAAAATTTTGTTTTATGTATGATTCCATGGAGTAGAAAAAAACGTATATATATTTGGTATGCCCGTATTAGACGCAAATTATACGCAAATTTTTACGTTTAAAAAAAAAAAAAAAAATACCCAAACGCTATCCTTCGCCTACCAACTTTTTAGATACCACCAAATTAAAATCCCTTCTCGGGATTCGGCTCTCTCCAACTCAGGGAGTCAGGTTTACTGGTTTGGGTCGGGTAGGCGGGTGATTGGTTAATGGAGAGAAAATGACTCCATCTCTTAACAACCGTTGGATTCTTTTCTTACACGTGTCGCGCACAGAGGTAAAAGTAGGGTTGGGCGGGAATGGGGCTATGCCCGCGTTGGAGTCAGAGGAGTCGAAGCATCCTTTCTCAGCCACTGCGACACTTCTTCCCTTCAAGCGACAAGCTGCTGCAACCCTTCTTCCCTTCAACCGGCCAATTCTCGCAATCGACGGGTCTCCACACTCCGGTGAGCTCTCTCTCTCTCTCTCTCTTCCCATACACTATTATGTAAATCTCTATTCTAATCTCATAGAATAATGAAGCTTCCTAATTTGAGAATTTTAGTTTAAATCGCATATGTATCTCTACACAATCCTTCTCATGTTGGGGAAATTCCAATTTTTGTCAAAACAAAAAGGAACACAGGGGCAGAGGAGGTGTTCATCGAGATGATATGTCGTAGTATCAGCCACACCAATCTCCACCAAATCAAGACCTACCTCGGCAGGTCGAACTACCCCATGGTTCTAGGGCAAAATACCCCACCGCTTCCCATTAATGCATTTTCATATGCTTGATTTCTGAGATGTTTAATGCACTGTTTATGTGTGTGTGTTCTTAATGGATTTTTAAAGTCAAGAAGCTGTTCGTGAGGTCATGGAGGTTGGTTCCGACTTGATCAAGTTCAGAGTAGGAGATTGTCGGAGTGGGTTGTGTTTTCGGATGCTGTGGGCATTGCTCTCCTTGCAAATCAAACATAGACCAACTCTGCCACAAGATCTGGTCCTACAACGATGTATACCCAGAAGGAAACCAACCCAAGGAGGCAATGCTCTCTCTTCGGTGAGCTTCTTTATTAAGCCGTATAAATACAACTTCTTCTACTTATTTGTCTTTGAGAAATACTGGTGTTTGTGGACTTTTTTTTTTTTTTGCTGCATTTTTCTTTGTTACCATTATGATTTTGGTTGAATGGATGGAGTTTATAGCATTTGGTAGCACACATTATAATTGTAGATGAAAAAATGAGGCTGAAGTTGAACGGGAAAAAGGGTGAATAATAGAGATACTTGATCCATTCCATTAGGGAGGGGTTGATTCAGATTAGGACTGAATTATAGTGTTTCCACTAATCCCTTCACGTAAGACCTCATTTGGATGTTTGGATATCATAGTCGACATGCTTTTATTCTGTTTATTAGGTGAGATATGTGCTTGTTACATAGTGAATATATGCCTGCATTTTTGCTCCCGTGTTTTTATATAGCAACCGTATTAAACATGTACCATATCATTGCCATATGCACTTTATTGTACTAGATTTTTGAATAAGTGTTATTGTCGTCTAGTCCATTTAATTATCATACTTATCTGTACCTGTTTTATTCCCCTTCTGAACTTAATAACTATGCTCCTACCCGAGTATGGCAAAGAGGACATACATGTGTCAAAGTGGACAGAGAAAGACGGGGTGGGGTTGGGATTTATAGGGAAAGTATTAATGAGCCCACTTCTTATACTTTTATAATCTTTTAGTCCACGTGCCCAAATACCCCATGAAAGTGATGTTGTCTTCTCAAATTTTTGGTACAATGATTTTGTTGTATCACCAAACATCCTTTCTAATACACCCCAATTCTAGGAATTGTTCCCACAATCTTTTTGTTTTTACGCGCACAAACACACAGAGAGGCTATTTCTAAGTGGACACTATCTTACCCTCACTTGGGTGATTGGGAGTATTCCTTTCTAGAGGAGCTCAATCTTGGATCTCTTGTTTGTATTTTTTCATGTTCAATGATTTATCATGTTGATTGCGTAATTAATTCTAATAGCACAACCTCATTGATGCACAATTTTTTATTGGTAGCCTTTTGTTCAAAGATAAGTCTCTCTCTCATATTGGTTAACAGGTAGAACAGTTTCCACGCTCAGGCACAAGTTACCACCACACGTGCTGGTGTTACATAATGTTGGAAAGTCAAAAGTGAAAAATGACCCAAGTAGCTGCCATTTCTTTGTCTTGCATTCTGAGGAATTGTGTCACTCTCTCGGCAATCTCCCAAGCAAAGCAAACCCACACTCAAATCCTTGCCCGTGGCTTCCTTCCTAACGTCACTCTCCAAACCGATCTCTTGCTGGCCTACTCCAAATGCGGCAGCCTCAAAGATGCGTTTTCCATCTTTAATGGGATGATTGAAAGAAATATGCATTCATGGAACATTATTATATATTCACATGTACAAAATTCTCTCTTTAATGAAGCTCTTGCCATTTTTAATGGGTTTCTGAAGGTGGGTCTTCGTCCAGACCACTTTACGCTCCCTTCCATCTTTAAAGCTTGTACAGGACTTGGAGATTCTCGTTTGGGGAAGAATCTCCATACGTGGGTATTTAAACTTGGGTTAGGAGACCATGTTGTTGTAGAGAGTTCAGTACTGGATTTGTATGCTAAATGTGGGAACCTAATGGATGCCCATCGGTTGTTCGTCAAAATGTCTCGCAGGGACGTTGTTGTCTGGAATACAATGATTTCAGGATTTGGAAGGGCTGGAGATCTGGCAGAAGTGTTTGGTTGTTTTAGGGAAATGCAGCGTCAAAGAGTGAAGATTGATTTGAGAACAGTTGCGAGCATCCTAAATGCCTGTGGAAGAGGAGGAGACCTGATGAAAGGGAAAGAGATACACGGGCATGTATTTAAGAATGCAGCTTTTAATGGAGATGTTGTCATTGGGAATTCTTTGATTGATATGTATGCAAAATGTGGGTTCTTGTGCAGTTCAGAAAAAGTTTTTGTCAGCATGCAAGATTTGAATTTGGTTACCTGGACTACATTGATATCTTGCTATGCGTTTCATGGCAAAGGGAAACAATCTTTGGATATTTTTGAGAAAATGGAAGCTTGCGGATTTAAACCTAACTCTGTAACATTCACTGCGGTTCTGGCTAGTTGTAGTCACTCAGGGCTTGTCGATCATGGTTGGAGGATTTTTGAATCGATGACATCAAATTATGGGATGAAACCCATGGTAGAACATTATGCTTGTATGGTGGACCTCTTAAGCCGTCTTGGGTATCTAAAAGAAGCACTAGAATTGATCGAAAAGATGCCAGAACAACATGCACCAAGTGTTTGGGGTGCCCTTCTTGGTGCTTGCAGGATACACAAGAATCTGGAGATAGGAGAGATTGCTGCTCATCGGCTTTTTGATGTGGAGCCTAAAAATCCTAGTAATTACATTGCATTGTGTAGTATCTATGATTCTGTTGGTCGAATGGATGGAGTTCTAAGGATACGATCAAGGATGAGAGAACTAGGTTTAGTTAAAACACCTGGCTGTAGCTGGATTACCATTAAAAGTAAAGTTCATAGATTCTACCAAGGGGACATATCAGACACACGGGTAAAGATGATTTGTGAAACATTAGACAAGATGATTCTGACAGTGATGTTACCTGATGGTTATGGATAGTTGCTCTGCTACTTGGGACGAGGAAAGCTTCAGTTGCATGATGCATGAACAGATGGATTTGGATAAGGGCATTCGGGAAACACCCATCTCCATATGTCTCAAACTAACAGTAAATTCAAAGTCCCATTTGAAGAGTTTCTAATACCCAAGGGGCAATTGAGGCTCCTTGGGTATTGGAGGGGTGTTCAGAAGCTACAATGGAAACTATTGTTATTTGTTCTACATTTGTTTCAGACTTGAAATCCTATTTGAAGAATTATGTTTCATTTGCTGTTCATCCTGGTTTTATGCTAAGTTGGAAGAACTGTTGGAGAAGATCAATCGGATGGTAGTTTCCTTGATGATGACCAGATTGAGGGATGATGCGTCCTCACTTGCGTTGCCTATCCTGTATCCACAATCTGATGTGGTTGTTGAGACCCACATGTAGGAGGAGCTCACTGGTTGATCATCTCTACCTGTTGCAATGAAAGTTGTCCTCTAGAGAGAGTCAAATCTGTCACTTTGTTCTTTCTTTATGTTTCTTTTGGGAGATAGAACACTAGCTGGTTGCTTGGCCACTACACCAGCACCTGGGCCCATGGGAATGTGTGCATAGGCATTCAACCAGAGGGGCACTGGCGCCTTTTCATGGCATCCCATGTCTGGGCGTAGACCGGTTAGTGTTCTTTTTCCATTTTCTTTTTAATTTATCTAGCTCGGTTTGTATGAGTGTTCTGCTTCTAAATGAGTAATTCAATGTCTTGTAATTGCAAACAAGATTCTTGTATCCTTTCTTTAGATGATGCATGTGAATTTCTGTTTTTGTCTTTGGCCTTTTGAAGATGTTATCATAGAAGCTGCTGGTACTGGCAAGAATCCATTTCCAGACAATTTACTAGTTATGTAATTTAGTTACCTTGGCAGATAGGGCCACAGGTAGGGTCGATCTCCTCTGTAGGAGTGAGTAGAGGCTCCTCCAAAAATCAGCTGGATCTGAAAGGGGGAACCTAAAAATCAATGGAGTCAGGGTTTTGGAGAAAAACCTTGATCCTTGGAAAATCGCAGATGGGTAGGGTCTTCAATATTGCAAGCAATGATGGATACTTCTACGAGTAGCACTTTTTTTTTTTGGATAGGCAATTGATGTATATTAAGAAAAGAAAAAAACATAAGATATACAAAATAAGGCAGTCCCATAAAACCTCATTGGACAAGCATAAAGGAGGAGAAAGGGACCCAAAACAAGCAGGACAGTCCCTACTAAACACAAAGAAACCATAGCACAAGGTAAATTACATCCGATAGTAGACTAATTTATCAGCATCATTTCTTACTAGAGCATGCAGCTCATCAGTAAAATCTGATTGATCAATTACCATCTCGAAAACCTGCGTAGAAAATGGGGACAAATAGTCTGCCGGCTGAAATTCCCTCCACACATGCTTAAACTCCCTTCTAGAAAGCAACTCTGTAAGATGAAGGATCTTACTCTTTAGATATTGAATATTCCATGGTTCTCTTATCTCTTATCTCTTATTTCCCCATTCAAAACATCGATGGCTAACTTAGAGTCCGATCTAATAGAAACTTGCTTGCAAATTCCTATCCATACAAAGAATTTCTTGTAGATAGCATACATTTCCATACTCAAAACTGATCGCGTATCACCAATTCCAGCATAAGCAATGATGGCAGCCTCCTTATCATCTCAAATCAAGCCTCCATGGGAGGTTTTGTCTTGAGAAAGTGCTCCATCACAGTGAAAAGCAACCCATAGTTTGGGGCAGATTAAAACTGTGCAGTACTTGACCTTCAAGAGGAGGAGGTTTGATCTTAATAGTAGGAAGAATCAAACCCCAACAAGGGAAGAATAAAAAATCGCAGGGTAGGGAAAGTACTTTAATTGATATCTTGCAAGGATTTAGGGTTTATACCATTCAGGTGAGATAGAGGGCAGCAGCTAGATTCATAAGAATCATCTCATTAGTGCTGCCCTGTGAGGGATTTAGAGAGACACAAGGAGAGAAGAAGGTGGAGGATGGTTTTGATGAAGGCTTGTGATATAGAGAGGGAACAGAGGACGGAGGCTGAAAACCTAGATCAGAATTTTTGGCTCTGATACCATGTTAAATGCAAAACTAGGGTAGAATGCTTGAATGACCAACGAGGTCAGTCAAGCCTTTATTTATAATGGAGGAGCATAAAACAAGAGAAAACAAAATTACAAGTATACCACCACGACTCTCATTAATTTCTACGCATATAATGTAGAAATATGTGTTTTAGAGTTAAAGATTAATCAACTATGTTAGATTTTAACTCCTCATTTGTGTTGTAAACTAGAATCATCATAATGTATTTGCTTTTTTCTTAAGTTGTAGTTGTATTAGTGATTCAATTCATTGTTTTTACTTACCTCTTTGATAGTTTCAGATCATTGTAAAACCTTAGTATAAAATGAGATCAGAGGACTAACCAGTGCAAATTATATACAAAATGAGGTTGTAAACTGTGTTACAGGGAAAAACACTATAGCGGCTATTCTATTTTATATGTGGTTGCAGAATTTGATGTGAAGTTTCCTTTTGATTGCTTAGAAGGCATTGACTTCTACACCTGTGTCCGTAGTTAATGCATCATAGATACCTCAAATCTGGATTATGTCTTTGAACATTATATTATATTGACTTTTTAAACTGCAGCTGTGGTCACTTTTATTTTTTCTTATATGGCTTTCCATATGACAGGAGGAGATCCAGAGAGAAACCGGTCATTTTGCTATGCAAGGAGAGGGGATTTTTTATCTTGATGCAAATACATTGATAGATCAACTCTCGGAGGATCTAAATGTCAAAATGCCAGAGGTTTGTTAAAGTATTGGTGGCTAGTTTTCTACTTTCCCTTTAGTTTTTTTTTTTTTTAAATTTTCCTTTTTCTTGCGTGTTGGATGTGATTATCCTTTAACTTATACATTCAGCTATTGTTAGTTTTGTAAGATGTTGTCTGCTGAAGTTATATGCCACATATTTATTCTTCTTGTTTTGCTGTCTGATAAGTAAGATCTTAGATACGAGGTCGAATCATTTCAAGGAATACACTGATGCCAAAGAAACTAAAGTTGTGTGAGAGAGAAGTGATTGCTGAGCAACGACTTTCTTGTGTTACTTATCCAAAATGTAGTAGGTTTATATGAAAACTAGTTGTTGTCACTATAAAAAAGGATACTTTTGTCCATGATCTACATTCATTCTGCGGTTCACACTGTTGGTTCCAACTTTAGAAACACACTTCCTTAGAGTTTTGGTAAGGTCATGTTTGGTATTTTTTATTAACATCCCTGCTTTTGCTGCTTTCTACTTTTTGGTATGAGTTCTGTGGAACCAAAATTTGTTCCTCTACCAAAATAAATTTCATTGGTCTATAAAAATTTCCCTTTCATTGATGAATGGGGTTTGGAAGAATTGTTCTTAATGTCAGAAACTGTAATCCGCTCCTGCTCTTTCATGAATTTTAGATTCTAATAATTAGAGAACGAACGAGTTTAATTGCTCTTGAGACAGAGTACTTGTAATTTCTTCAGAGCAAAGGAGATTAGGATTTCACTTTAGTAATTGCCTACTCTCCCGACTTGATTTATTGAATTGTAGGACCTATTTGAAATAATGAAATTGTAATTGTATTTTTTAATCAATGAATGCTTATGATTTCTTTTCTGTGTGTCAATAGAAATATGCTCAAGTAATCAAGTCAAATGCGCAAGTGTAAATTAGTCTTAGAAACTATAGTTCTCCACAAAAACTATTTCTTGAGTGTATAAAAGGCAGATCCAGATTTATTTACGCAGTTGGGACAGTTTAATTGGTTGAGTTCTTTGGCACTTCACAATCTTAAGCTGTGGTTTGGATCATGGTGGGCAGCTGTTTCTCCCATGTGAACTGCTCATTTGGCCTATCTTAAGTGTTTTATAGATCATGGAGCAAGGTGAGAGAGAACAGATGGATTCTTTTATCATGGTCTATTGGTCTGTGTTGCCTGCCTCTGCAAGATAAAGGCAAGCTTATGTGGTCAAGGGTGCCTTTTGCTGTGGTTTGGTACAGAAGGTGTGAGAGGAGAATTTTTTAAAGACAGAGACATCTACACAGCAGATATTCAGGTATATGAGCCATCTCTTTGATAGCTACTTGGGAAAAGGTTCCTAAAGAATCAATTGAGTGAAGTTTTCATAGATTTGAAGAGAAACTGAGACTGATGAATGGATAGGAAGTAAGAATTTGATGTCCCAAAAGCCAAATTAATTTTGGGTTTCAAACGTTCTCTCTTACAATAGAAAGTGATTTCCAGAGTCTGAAAGACAGCAGTAGCTGTGACCCATCTGTGAGTAGTTAAGCTAGGATTTAGTAATGGTCATTTTTCTCTGTTCCTAATGCAAAAGGGACTCAATATGAAACATGGACCCATGCAGAAAAAAGCAATACCACTGGCTTTTTAAGTTTTCTAATGGGTAAGGATGATGGTAAGCCAAGTTAAGACTTCCCTTGGGGAG
Organism: Macadamia integrifolia; assembly: GCF_013358625.1. NCBI lineage: Eukaryota > Viridiplantae > Streptophyta > Magnoliopsida > Proteales > Proteaceae > Macadamia > Macadamia integrifolia. Next base: position 6,900,449 of record NC_056560.1, on the reverse strand, counting down.
ATCTATTCAAATTCATTCAAGAGTCTCAGTCTTCACTACTTAGTAGTAGTGACATATGAAGAACTACACCTCATCTCGTCCATATTCGCAGTAGCAACTCCAGATGTTTTATCAAAAAGGAAAAAACTCGAGATGTACAAAGTAGCAAAAGGTTTCTAGGATTTTTTTTGGGGGGGGGGGGTGTGTTTAAATTACAGATATCCCTCTTTGATGCTAGTCTTAGATGGATGGAGAAGAAAAAAAATCTTAGTGCTCTAGTTGTCTTGTTGAGAAAATGTCAAAGGGGTCTTACTGACTTGTGAGAGGATAAAACCCAAACTACCATGAGAAGTCAATGTTACTTACACTGCAGACCGGAAAAGGAAATCATTCAGAGAGAGAGAGTCTTTCTATGCTGTGGTAGAAATGGAAGTCATTCAGTCATTCACAAATGTGTATAGTATATACCTTCACATAGACTTGGTCAAAAAACAGTCCTACTTGGGTTAGAATTAATTTCTACTCCCAATACTACCATGATCCATGCTGCTCATTCTGATTACAGGGTGCACCCAGTGCACAAGGTTCTTGTCACTGCGGGGTCTAGGGAAGGTCATAATGTATGCAGTCTTACACCCCACTTTACAGAGATTCTGTTTCCAAACTTGAACCCACAACCGCTAGGCCACAACGGCCTTACCGTTGCTCATTCTGATTACAATTAACAAAAAAGAAAAGACCAAATATGATCCATGCTTACAATTAACTGAAGGAAAGACTAAATCTGCTTACAATTAACTAAAGAAAAGACCAAGTATGATCCATGCTGCTCATTCTGCTCCAATACAACCATTATCCATGCTGTTCATTCTGCTTTCAATCAATAATAATAATTAAAAAAAAACCAAATAAATCGTACAGAAAAAATGCTTCAAATAATCAACCAAAGCACTTATTATTACATTAATCACACTTACTACTCGCCTTTTGAGAAACTGCTTTAGCCACCTTCCGACACCAACCAATCACTGTTGGATTGTGCAGAACTTTTAGAGAAGAACTCTGAAATGTAGTTTGACAAAGGACCAGAAACAAAGAATTATGGCTTTGAATTCGTGGCTCGATTTATTAAACACGCCATCCAGTTAGATTAGGACAGCATCCACTTAGGTCTGATCCGTTTGGTGGACAAGCAATGGTGATGATTATCCATAACATTCTAAGGAAATGTGAATGGTATTCTTCTTGGATTAAATCATCACTTTCAAAGAAATTGATGGATCAATAAAGGCTACAAATAAAAACTATGGCTTTGACTTATTTTATTCATGGCTAGAATTATTTAACAAGCCTTCCAGACACACATATTCAAAGACTAGGACACCAGTCCCTTAAGTCTGACCGGAGGACAAGCAATAGCAATTATGATCTATGCTATTCTAACAAAAAGTGAATGAATTCCCAAAAATATCATATCGGATTAAACTATGAGCTATGTATAGAAGTTCTGAGTTTGAATATCCCAAACAGGGAGAAAAAGAAAACATAGTAGAAGTCAAGGTTCAAGGTTTCCACAGATACAGTCGAAATTTCCCATGTTCCCACGGTATCTCAGGACTCCGATACCAAATACCATGTGACTTTTAAAAGTCACTGCTTTCGACCAGTATCGAGTCGAAATGTGGGAATTTTCCTCAAAATGTGGGAATTTTCGATTAGACCAAATGGGTCAGCCTTTATATAACCTTCCTAAATGGGAAATCAAGCCTTCTTATTTCAAAATTTCGATCCTTTCCCCCCTATTTCTTCTCTATGAAGTAAGAAACTTGGGGAAATACTTGAGATTTTGTCCTTGTGCTATCAAATCTTCATTCTAAGCTTGGATCTTGCACATTCATGGCAAATCTACCTAAGGGAGCTTGGACCAAAAAGGTAATTCCCATCTCCCCAAACCTTGTGTGCCATCCTTCGAGAGCACCGGTTCATTTGGATATATGGTGGGTATGGACAGTAGGGTGGATCTTTAACTTCATTTGGACAGGAGGGTAGTTCAGGGGGTGAGTCATCTTTTGTTGATAGTATCTTTGGATATCCATCCCACCTTGTATGGCACATCCACATCCTATCACTATGATCTATGACTGAGCCACTCCCTACGCTGGGATACCTAGCTAACATTGCTGATGCATCTTATAGATGGGCAGTGACGAATTACTAAAACAATTGAGCCCAAAACATGTCATGGGACTCGTATGTGGTGCATACAGAGGAGCAACTATGACATCTGCAGTGGTACACAGCTCGTGAACTGGAATCGCCTAGACACTCTACTTGGAATTGAGTCACTACTTTCGAGTGTTTGAGTAATTGAGTCACTACTTTTGAGCATTGATAGAGAATTGTTGATGATGTAATATTTTTATTTATTTTGGATCATTTGGATTATGCCTGATGTTTTGATGTAAATTGTAGACTACATATAGTCATTATGTAGTATAGTTTCAGAATTTAAGTCAACAAGTTAGCGTAATGATTATCGAACCTGTGGTTCACCACACAAGTAAGACTTTGTGTTTTTTTATGAAACTAATGATATGAATGTGTTAGAAATGTTTAAAATAGGATGTACACAAAAAATCAGACAAAAAAAACACTGTTTGGGGGTCGAAACCTAAGTTTCCACCATATTGGAAAAAATTTCCCAGGTTTCGACCGAAATTTCGGTCTCCCCAAGGGTCGAAACCCGATACGTGAACCTTGGTAGAAGTACAATCATGGTTTAAAAACTAGAATCAGACATGGGATTTGCCTTCACTGATTCTAATCAGATCGGGATCAGCTGGAATCGGCTGGAAATCAGCCTAGAAACTGGAAATGGGAAGAAGCAAATCATAGTTGTCAAGGAAACTAGGCGACCGAAGGTGTTGGAGAGGAGCTTGGGCAACAAGGCACCACCTAGGCATGCATTAATGACATATGTAAATATAGTAATGCTAATTTTATATAATTAAATTTATATGCAAAGGTGAAGCCATATCAATGTAATATGATACAATTATGCTACTAATGGCCTAATATGAGAAAACCAACATATAATAAACAAAGCATGGGATATACTATAAGAATATTCTTTAAAAAAACAAAACAATAAATATAAGTCAAAGTAAACTCATGCATGTTGTTACCCTTTTTTAGGAAGTGTAATAGTTTGGGTCTTACGAAGCATGGAGTACTGATGATCATCACTTGACAGCCCTTTCTCACGGACAGGGACGATAGATAGAATCTTTCAGATTAGGGGGAGGGGAGTGATATTTTTCAAACTAGCTAGGGGGAAAGTGATATTATGACTAAGTATAGGGGAGGGGAGTGATATTTCCTCTTAATTTTTTAGAGTCTTTGATTCAAAAGTCTTATAGATCTTGCTAGAAGAGGTCAGTGCCATTGATTTTCTGTTATTTTACTGATTAAAAGAATGAAAATAGTAAAAAATAAATATCTAAGGGCATTAATGGCCAATTCAAAAAGGTGATTTGAGAATCGGGCATAATCAGAATCAGGTTTGGTCAATTCTGATTTGAATCAGCTGATTCCAATATTATTTCTAAGCCTTGAGTACAATTTAAATCCTTGCATCTATTCTATGACATTTGAAGAGCAGTGCTAACTGAACACTTGTGATGTTACCTATTAAAACATTGACTACCTCAACTGACATTTTTAGTTCCTGCCAAGCATTAAACCTTAGAACTCAAAAGGCTGAGAGAATGGTTAACATACCAGAGTGGCTACAGAGTGGCGAGCAATTTATAGTATAAAAGCTAGATTATATTTCTATAAACCAAAAGACAGTCCATCTTGTTTACTGGATCCAAACAGGGCTCATGGACAGAGGAGCTTCTAATGTTCTGACCATGATGAGATAGAGAATGGCCCCCTTTGGAAGAATTGTTCTTAATGTCAGAAACTGTAATCCATTCCTGCTTTTTCAGGAATTTTAGATTCTATTAATTAGAGAATAAATGAGTTTAATGGCTGTTGAGACAGAGTATTTGTAATTTCTTCAGAGCATACATAAGTGTAAAATAGTCTTAGAAATTATAGTTCTCCACAAAAACTATTTCTTGAGAGTATAAATGAAAGATCCAGATTTATTTAAGCAGTTGGGACAGTTAAGTGGTTGAGTTCTTTGGCACTTCACGATCTTAAGCTGTGGTTTGGATCTGGACTCCTTTCTTCACTTTGCCAAATTTTAGAACTGGTGTGTTGACTAGAAGGGAGATAAAAGGTCTCTTCATTACAGGAAAAAATAAAGTTTCCTGGAAAATTAATTTTTAGTAGGGGTGTGATGGTGTACAACTTTTTAGACTTGAGTATCCTTCTCAGACAGACATTACCAATGCATTTGGCATACAACCACAATTCTAACTTTGTGCTGTTAAAACCTTAAGGAGTTCCTTTCTTCCTTGATTGTTGTCTTGATATCGATTAAAGCACAATAAGAATCCAAATTGAGGGTAGAACAGCCAGCGAGCATGATTGTAATCCATTGCTCTGGTGGATCATAGATTCATAGACCATAGTCATCCTGGTTAAGTATATTATTCCTTTGTGTCCCTTCACAAGCTGCTATGTTTATGTCTCTTCTAGAGTCTCTGGATCTTAAACTACCATGTCATATACTAGCCTTGCATCCTGACTTTTAATCTGACTCAGATCATAATTGCTAACATGGTTGCGAATACAAAGTACATGGGATATATTGAGTTGGAAATCTCCTAGAGGCAGGTGTTGATGCTCTAGAGCTTACATGGGTATTTGAATGGGCTGGCCTTAACGCCTTTCCTTCATATTAGCAGGGAAATGAGCTGTTAATAACCACAACTGACTAGCAGTAAATGCTAGCTTTGGATGCAATTCCTTCATCAGGAATAGGAGGCTGGGCCTCATAGGGTTGAGAAGGACCACTCTTACTCCATTTCTTCCCAAGTCAGAAATGGTGAGCTGCGGCCTGAGGGCGATATTTGGCTGGTGAGAGACGTCACATAGTTAAAGAGAAACTTAAGAAATGGTTCTGTACAAGTCCGTGCCTTATTTATTTGTGTATTATTTTGTAAAGTAAACCATAACTGAAATCAAGATGGTACTTGAAAATGCAAATCACGAGGAGAGATGAATTTAATGAACCAGAATCTGATCACCATGATCAGAAGGAAAAATATCATATTTTTTAAAGCTTGAGTTATGGCATGTAAACGAATCGAATATGAATTGGATGTGAATCTTTGACTGTCTGTTTACATTTTTACTTGAATAATCTGAAACTTTCTCCCCTCAATGAATACACTTTGCTTTCAATCCATATTTTTAAGTTGTTCCAACTCTTTTCATCATTCTTTAGAACCTGTCTAAACTTTAAGAATCCTCAAAATTATTAATTAATTAATTAATTAATTTATTGTTATATTTGATTATTTAATTGGGACTATGGATACCCTTGATCGGTTGTTGATGGTTTGATTAGTGTATATTGTTCAATTTTCATGACGTTCTTCAAATTTATTTAGCATGGTTTACGGTTTGGGGTTTGGTATTCTTGACTACTCCATCATGGTAGATTTCTGTCTGGGAATTCGTTTCTGCTCTCACTTTAATCCTTGAATAAATTACGTGAAAATCAAATTCTTGTTTTTTTAGGTGAAATGAAAATCAATTTCAAGTGAAGATAACAGTGGAGTGATCCAAAACTGAAAACCCTGGTAGCGAAATAAACGGAGGGAAACACAAGTGCGGGCACTTCTCTTTCTCTCTTTTATACGAACTATAAGGTAACCTCCTTGTCAAAGATCCAACTAAAGCGCATGGTGCGTGGCTTCGTCTTACGTGCCCGTTCATCCAATCGTTGATGAAGCTTTCTGAACTTGGGAGCTAACCCACACACGAAATCCTGGGCTTCGTTGGCAGCGCTGTTGAGGCCCTCTATCTTCTCCAACTTCCACCGCCAAACCAGGAATTCCAATATGTCTGCGTAATCGCCAGCTGTGTATACGCCGATCCTCTGTGCGACTGCGGCGAAATGGTCGAAGAGATTGGGATCTTGGCTGTCGTACATGAGGTAAGCAGGCATTGTGATCTTCTTCGCATCATATCGGCTATCCCGATCATGGCATCAGAGGGGTCTACCTCCACCATCTTCTCCACCATTTTCACATATGCATTCTCGTGCCGCTTCTCGTCTGCGGCAATGGTGCCACAGATGCGCGCCAATACAGTGTCCCCATGCTCTTTTGCCAACCGGGCTGTGTTGCCGTGTGATACAAATGTGGCCCTCTCTTGGAACGACGCGTACACCAATCCCAAGTAGGGGTTGTTCTCTATTCCCGTGTCCTGTCCAATTAAAATTAAACCACGATTTCAATTACATGTATATATGTATGTATATGTATATAATGTTACCAAGTGTACTACTCACCATGCCCTGGCTGATAAGGTACTGGATGGTGGTCTCGATCTTCGGCATATTGACACGCCCGGAGAGGTACATGTAGGTCTTGAGTAGATCGCCATGTCGGTTCTCCTCGGCGGTCCAACCACGGTTCCAGATGGCCCAAGGATCCAGGCTAGCTCCGGTCTCATCTTTCATTCCATCGATGCGGTTAAGGAGAGACATGTACGTGGGCAGGGCCTCTTCGGTGATCATGTCACCCACCAACACCACCAAGTAGTCGTCGGGCAATCTTGAGGAACACTCACGTAGCTCACGCACTTGCCCTTGGAACACGTCCGTCGGCAAGGTTGAGTCCGGCAAGAAGTCGTGCGGCTGCCAGCACTGCTCCACTGGTTTTAAAAATGGAAGCATCTTTTCCTCGGCCCAGCCGTGAAGAGACTTGAAGATCTCCAACTTCTCCGGTGGCATCGAGTGTGTCCTTGATGGGCTTGGCACTGACGGACGTGGCTGAGGTGGTGCCGCTGCAGCGGAAACCGACTGTTGCTGGGGTTTGAAGACGCAAGTGGATGATGGGGTTTTTGTTTTGACATTGTAACGTGTGAGATTCCAGGTGTTACTGAGGGAGGAAAGTTGCAGTGGGTGGCAAAGGCTTTGGGAGTGTAGCATACTTGCTTAATTTGCTCCCTATAGCGAAGTCCAAGACCTTTTTCGCAGAGAGATCGAGCGGGTGTGAGTCTCGTGTCTGTTGGGTGGGGGGCGGATGCTTGAGGTGATCAATGTGAGGAGAATGAATTATCTATTTATGGGAGCTCAGTCTGGCATTTAGTTACAGTTGTTCCACTTGAGCCTTCTTTGTTGTCTGGTACTCTACTTCTATTACGTGCACAATAGGATTGCAGGGAGGTTCGCATGAGCCTTGAGGGATTAGTGGGTTCAGTTAGTAATCAAGGTTCTTACCCAAAAAGAGTTTTAGTTGTAACAACCTTCAAAAACGTACAGTAGGAGACTTTCCTTGCACGTTCTTCTTTCTTTGTTTCTTTCTTTCGGCCAAGTAATGTCTCTTCTCCTTCCGCTGTCTCTCTAAGCTGACACCAAACATTTGGCAATTTGAAGCTTTCTGATTTGCCGTCATACCCTTTTGATGGCAAAGTTTTTGCCAGAAAGATATTTATCAAGTATCAGCTTCTTTGGTTGTTTTTAGTGGGCCAAAAAAAAAGGGAAGAACAGAAAGATGAAGGAAGAACAAAAAGATATGAATGTGGAAGAGGACTAGAATTTACAATCTCATAAACAACTTCAATCGAGCTGGTCGTATTTGTTGTATCGGTGTCGGCTGAGATTGATCCAAGATCAGGTATTGATATTGGATTAGTGGTAAAATCTTAAAGAACACACATTTTTTTTCTTTTTTAATGAAAAGAAAAAACGAAGGCAAAATAGCACATCGTTGAGGTCTGAAGTTATGAATAGGTGAGTTGAATTATCTCTATTGATTTCAATAGCAGTGAGAAGATTTCTCGTTATAAGGGAAATTGATACAAATCAATGAGAATAGAGGTTATGAATAGAAAAATTGGTTGATTTGGTGTGGTTTGATTTCAGCCTGTCCCATCATACCCCAATCCAAAACCAGTCTGATAAGGATTGATTCAGTTCAATTTGGGTTTTTCGATTTGTTTTATCGGCTCAGACTAAGGTTTTACACCCCAGCCCTTTGTCTACATTTTCAACTGGAGACGATCCAAACTATTTTGCTTCTCTTCTGCTGTCCCGTCTGTGGCCCTGTTTTCATTAATATTTGGACCAATAATTTGTTCCTTGCAAAGGTTACAATACTCTCTTACCTCCGGATCCGGCTCTTCTCCAATTCTCAATTGTTCTAGTCTTGTCCAATTCTCTCTATTCTCACGACACCCTTCAAATGCTTTTCTACCTAGCAATTGTTGGATTTTGAAATGTACAAGTGTTGCACTCAAAGAGAGGCAATTAAGATTTGAAGAGGAGCCGAATCCCTCTTAACCCTGCCCCACACCCCCAACATTAAAAAAGAAAAGAAAAAAAATTGTTGACCCTTACTCAAGCGTCTCCATGGTTTCAAGCATCGATCACGTATTGGCATCGAGTGAGATTGATCCTTGATTCTTGATCGATTTGAATCGATTACCCGTATCATTTCAAGGGTTAAAAAAAAAAAAAAAACAAAATTGTTGACCCTTACTCAAGCGTCTCCATGGTTTCAAGCATCGATCACGTATTGGCATCAAGTGAGATTGATCCTTGATTCTTGATCGATTTGGATTGATTACCCGTATCATTTCAAGGGTAAAAAAAAAAACATTTTAGGAAAAACCAAGGGCAAAACCAACTGATACTCATCGATCCGATCTGATCTAGATCGGTATTAGATTGATATCTATAGATACCAATACCAATACCAATACCATCCCCTAAATCCATGGTCTCCACCGAGTTGGATATGTTATACCAATACCAATACCGTCCCCTAAATCCATGGTCGCCACAGAGTGGGATTTGTTCATGTCCTAAGATTAGGAAAATTTTCTGCTGATTTATTATCCAACTCGGTCTCATCTCTTAGATCTGCTTTCTTCTAGGAGTCATCATCTCCACCCTCCTTTCGATGGCAAACTCGGTTGGTTTTATCTATCCTTTTATTGTATCGATCTCATCTTCTTATTATTGATATACTACAGGAAGGGTTTTGTACACAGCTATGCATAATGCACGATCATGCATAAAATCGTTGAACGAAGAATGAAGCTCTGTGGTGCACCCTCTACAATTCATCCGATGGCCATGCACATAGTTATGCACAAAATTTCAATATAATATTATTTTTTTCACCGAAAATATATGTAAAGTGGTTGTCGGAGGAAACGGAGCCTTTACACCAACTACAAGAGTTTCTTGACAAGTGTATAGCATGGAAATAGAATGAAAGAAGCTATACGTCTTTTCTTTTTCTACTTGATCAGTTGATCCTAACTATTTTTAGTCTGGACTGGATTCTCTACCCATGTGGCTACCTCCACACATGATGTACCCATATGGGTAGTACCAATGAAATAAAGTAGGTATGTATTTTACATCCATTAATATATATATATATATATATATATATATATCGTTAGATAGGAATTCATATTACAGATACAGAAAGATCTAGAACGCAACTTCCCTGTCGAAGATCCAACTGAAGCCAACGGTACGTGGCTTCGTCTTACGTGCTCGTTCTTCCGCTCGTTGGTGCAGCTTTCGGAACCTGGGAGCCAAACCACACACAAAATCCTGGGCTTCGTTGGCAGCGCTGTTGAGACCCTCCAGTTTCTCCAGCTTCCACCGCCCAACCAGGAAATCCAGAATGTCTGCGTAGTCACCGGCCGTGTAAACGCCGACCCTCTGTGCGACAGCGGCGAAATTATCGAATAGATTGGGATCTTGGCCGTCATACATGAGGTAAGCAGGCATAGCGATCTTCTTTCGCATCATATCGGCGATCCCGAGCATTGCGTCGGAGGGGTCTATCTCCAGTAGCTTCTCCACCATTTTCACGTATGCATTCTCGTGCCGCTTCTCGTCTGCTGTAATACTACCGCAGATGCGTGCCAACACTGTGTCCCCATGCTCCTTAGCCAGCCGGGCTGTGTTGCCGTGTGATACAAACGTGGCCCTCTCTTGGAACGACGTGTACACGTATCCGAAGTAGGGATTGTTCTCTGTTCCCGTGTCCTGTCCAATTAAAATCAACCACGTATGTCAGTCAGAAATGCCAAATTGCACATATATGTATGTATAATATACATCATAATGCATGTTTCATGTTACGAAATATCCTTTACTAATTTACTACTCACCATGCCACTGCCGATAAGATACTGAATGGTGCGCTCGATCTTGGGCATATTGACACGACCGGAGAGATACAGGTAGGTCTTGAGCAGGTCGCCATGTCGGTTCTCTTCCGCGGTCCAACCACGGTTCCAGGTGGCCCAAGCATCCGGGCTGGCACCGGTCTCGTCATTGACCCTGTCGAGCCGGTTCACGAAAGACTGGTACGTGGGTAGGGCCTTTTCTGTGATCATGTCACCGACCAACACCACCAAGTGGTCATCGGGCAATTCCGACGATCTCTCACGTAGTTCACGCACTTGCCCCTCGAACACATCCATCGGCAAGGATGAGTAAGGCAAGAAATCGTGCGGCTGCCAGCACTGCTCCACTGGTTTTAGTAGTGGGAGTATCTTTTCCTCGGCCCAGCCGTTAAGAGACTTGAAGATCTCCACCTTCTCAGGTGGCATCGAGTGTGTCCTCGATGGGCCTGTCACCGCCGGACGAGGCTGAGGGAGGCTCCTACGGCGGAAACCGACAGTTGACGGAGTTTGACGAAGCGGGTGGCTGGGGTTTTGGTTTTGACATTGTTACTGAGGGAGGAAAGTTGCTGTGGGTGGCAAAGGCTCTGTGGGTGCAGCATATTTGCTTAATTTTTTCTCTCAGGAAAAGGGGTTATGAAGCTTTATAATTCTCGGAGAGAGTAGCAAGAACTTTTTAAAGAGATGAGAGCGGGTGTGTCAATTAAGGCTGGGGGAGGAGGTGTGAGTATAGAGATGGCTACTTGGGGAGAAAGAATCATCTATTTATAAAAGCCTCTTATGATATTCAACCAAGATCTTATAGTTAATTACAGTTCCAAAACTTGAGCAGTCTTAGTTGTCTTCGTCTCTAACTCCGTGACCTACACGGGTGTGTCAATTAAGAACAAAGGTCAAGACCTCCATTGCGTCAAGGCAGCTAGTTCCAACTTAATATCAAAAGAGAAGGATAATATAATAGTTATAAGGGAAAGTCCCAGTTCTGGTCTTCCTTGAGGGCAACAAGAAGCATTCAAGTTTCGAGGACTTCACTGAACCTGTAAACCCTTGACTTGATTGGATCGCTATTGCTTTCTTTCGAAGTATAAGCTTAACCAAAAAATATATAATCATCAGATAATGATTGACTGATATAATAGTGTAATATATGTATTTAGTTGAAAAAAAATATCCACCACTCAATCAGATCGATTTTCGTCACTCAAACCATAAATGGTAGTACGGCATTACATCTCTTCAGTTCAATGGATGTCATATGAATGGATTTCATAATCTTTTGACTCTTTAGTGGTGGAGATAGAATACATTTATCTCGTCTCTTATTCAGTGGTGGTTGAGGATATTTTTCAATTTTTATTTTGGAAATATAATTTTCAGTTTATGCTTCGACAGTGGAATCATTGGTAGACTCCTTAATTAGAAAGGCGCTATGTTTTTACGAGTAAGATAGTTTGATCAAACTCTATTCCGTGATTAATAAAATATTATAATTCAAAAATTACAACCGTGTTTATTTTAATGAATAAATATTGTTTTTTTTTACAAAAAAGAAGGGAGAAAAAGAGAAAAAAAGGAAAAATATCAATGAAACAACATGACACCTGCAATATACAATAACAGAAAGAGAGGGAAAAATGTTGGGGTTAGGTGTCTTGTACTTGATACGGTGTTCATAGAATTATAATTGAGTTTGTTTTTAAAATTGAGTTTGATTTCGATCAACTACATGTATAGAGGTATAATTATAATTATGTGGGGTTTTAGTTTTCTATATATTTCTCTGTAGTGAAAACCCTAGTCACAAGTAAAATGGATCATTTTGTGAGGTGGATAGTGGTGTAGAGAGTTTTTTTTTCCTCAAGAATAGTGAAAAATCCCTATTCTCTCCGGTGGATATACGCAATCTTGTCGGACCATAGTGAATTCTTCATCTTGTATGATTGTTTACTCGGATTTCTTTCTCATGGTTGTGATTTCGTCCCCAACACACACACACACACACACACACACACACACACACACACACACATATTTATTATTATTATTTCTTAGGTTAGAGAACGCTACCCTACTTGCAAATATACACGCTAGTACATGGGCAAATGAGAGGGTGTGTAGGAGCATATTCATTTTTGGAGTTTTTTTTTTGGTAAATGTGAATTTTTAGTTTAAAGGAGTTTATCAAAATGATAAAAGGGCCCCCATATGCTGAACACCCTCAACAATCTCATTCGACAAAGCACTTGAGAGCTCAGGCGGAGCATCGGTAGACTGGTTGCCAAGAGGAGCAGGCTTCTGAACAAGAAAGCAAGCTAAGGAATGAGCAAAATTACATATTAAAAATTTAACAAAACATACAATAGGGTAAGGGTGTCAACTGGTACCGAAAACCAAAAATTGATTCCAGTACCATACCATATTTTCTGTATCAAATCGAAAACTGAATAAATTTGATACTATATCGATGAGGTCCCTTTAACGAGACACTATTTGGTACAATATCGGTATGAGATATGATTTAAAAAACACATCATACTATACCGATATCATACCGAATACCAATGTCATACTGATTACAGATATCAAATACCAAACCAAACATGTTCGATAGAGTATTGGTATGAGGTTTTTGTACTAAATCACTATTATGTATAATATCGGTATGGTGTGTGTGTGTATATATATATATATATATACTGCGCCGAATAGACATCCTTACAATACGGTTAGGGTGTGTGGAACACCAGAGAGACCATAGGTACACATGAGAGGGAATCTAATTACAAGAGAAGGTAAATGCCTGGATTTAGGTCTGAAATTTTACAAATTGTATTTCAGACCATTTCTTAAATATACAACAATCAAAATCGCCAAATCATCATTATATATGTTGAGCGTTTATGATTTGTATTTTATGGACTAGGTTATGGGCTCCTTGGGAGGGGACAATAAAAGCCCTAAGGGCACAAGGCCCAAAAATTTGTATTTTTTTTCCTGTTTGTGTTGTTGCAATGGGTTATTTGGGTTAATGAAAATCTTTTGTAAGCACAAAGTAGTTTAAGGAAGAAAGTTTGTTACCTTTTTCTATTGTTAGTGAAATTATTTTCATCTCTCGTGGATATGGGCATCTTATCAAATCACATATATTATTGCGTTTTGTGATTGTTTGGTTACTCTTTCTATTTGTTTTCTGTATCTTTATAGATTTTTTGTTTATACCTTCTACATGGTAAAATTAGCTATACTAGTCTATAGAACTCTTTGGACGCTTTTGTTTATTGATACTTTAATCATGGCAAAAGAGATTGGTTGTATGATCACCCACATATCCCTCATTTCATGACCTAATTTTTTTTTTTTTGACACATGAAAAAATGACAGTAATTTTGAGTTGTGAATATCTATAAAATAATAACCAAATTTTAAGCTTCCATGCACTGCTTATTAGTAATTAAATGTATTCTCATGACACTCTTATTTTTTCTTTTGGTAGGACTTGAAAGTCTTATTTTTAATTAGAAAAAGATCTCTATTTGATTGTGTGTTCATATGTCCAGACATAGGAGGTTACGAAAAAACCATCCTCTCTCTTGGTTGAATGCTTGTACATCTCCCCTGATTAATCCTCATGCTAGCGCAATCGCCACATGACCCATTATTTCATTAATGACATAGCGAACTCATTAGGTCTAAAACTTGACATTTGATTAAAGTATCCTGAGTTGTATGTGCTAGCTTAAATTTCATCCATGGCACAATTAAGCTTGGGTCTCACTTTCTATTTCTCTCTCATCCTGGTGTATGGGACATGGAACAACTCAGGAAATGGGAGAAGAGGTACTTAGGGTGTTGCACATTACGCAGTATATCAATTATTGGAGGAAGCCTCTTGTCACATGTGATACAAGAGATGGGATCTCTGTTGACTTAGTGGACTGACAGATTTTCCATTGCTATTCTTCCAAAGCTTGGAGCAACCCACGCCTAAGTCCTCACCTTTAGGAACAGAACCTATGTTTACATAGCCTGTGACGCTTTGGTAATATCGAACAAGAAGACTAATTATTATCTATTCGAGTAGGGTCGTTGAAGTGATGATCTAAAAAGGTCAAACCAAAGTCCATGAAGTACTTGGCGCTTAACAGGTGTCAATTGAGAACAACGGTGAAGACCTCTATTGCGTTAAGGAGAGGCTGCTAATTCCAACTTAAAATCAAAAGAGAGGAATATTATAATAGTTAGGGCCGTTTGATTTTGTTTTTTTGTTTTTGTGTTTAAAAAATAGTTTTTAAAAATACAAAAAGGTGTTTATTTTTTTATTTTTTAAAACATTTTCACCAGTGTAATTGAATTCAAGACATGAGTGAAGGTATGATGTTGTAAGAATGTAACTCACGAGTGAAGATATAACGTTGAAGTTGCATATATGCTTCATAGAGATGAGTTTCAGAATAATGAAGGTAATCCAAAATTGTGAACTTCGCACAATCAGGTTGGAATTACCGCATTTGGATAGTGAGAAGTTTCAATAATAGGTTGGGGGTTTGGGTAGGTCAAGTGAAGTATCGGATTTTTTACAATTTTTGTCACTCCCACTTTTTTCTAGAAACAGAAAGACAAGTCTACTTTGTTTCTCCATTCCTGTTTCTAGACAGAGAAATAAGCATAAATTTCTATTTTTGTTTTTAAAAACAAGTGAAATGAAATAGAAAAATCAAATGATTTTTAGGATGTTTTTTCGTTTTTGAGCACAAAAAAATAAAAAATCCGTTTCTAAAAACAAAATCAAACGGACCCCTAGGGCCCGTTTGATAACGTTTCTGTTGATTCTATTTCAAGAAACTGTAGAAACATAAATTTCCATTTCTAGAAACAGAAACAGAATTGAAGGTGTTTGATAAGTCATGTTTCTGAAAGTCAATAGTAACGAGCGAAAGAATCACCACGAGTTGTTTACAGAAACAACAACTTGTTTCGCTTGGGTCGTTTTTTGAACCTTAAATAGGTAGAAATTTTAATTTTTATTTCTGAAAACAAGTAAAACGAAACAGTTTTATCAAATGCTTTTTGTTCTGTTTCTGTCATTTTTGAACGCAGAAACGGCAGAAACGCGTTTCTTGAAACGTTATCTAACGGGCCTTAATTATAGGGCAAAATACACTCCTGATCTTCTGGCAAAATACACTTTCTGATATTCTTTGAGTGCGTGACTATTAGCCAAAAAATATATAAAAGTCAGATTATACTTTTTTTTTCTGGTGCAAGTCAGATTATACTTGGCTGATATAATAGTTTAATATATTTAATTAAACTAAAATATCCCACTTCTACAACTTCGTTGGAAACTACCTTGTAATTATTTGCAACAATTTTCAAAGTCGTCCACTAAATCAGATCGATTTTCATGCTCTCTTATATGTTTTCATGCTCCCTGATATTATTATGGAATTTCACCTACTATTCTAAGCAATTCTAGTTAAATAAACATTCATTATGGAATTGCTGGCACCTTAGACCAACTCCGATTCGGCTTTTATTGTGACACTTGGATTTTATTGATCTTGTGATGTGGGTGGCTTAATCCTTAGGGAAAAGATACATCAGCGATACACCTTATCATCTTCTTAATCAAATCCATGGATGGAAAATTTTAAATTAAAAAATAAGGTTTGTCTGTGGCGTGGAACTTCCTCCCTTCCTTTGGCGTTCATCCCATTGTCTCTAGTAGGCCGTCGACGATCATATCGCCGTCTCTAATAGCCGCCGGTGACTTCTCCTTTCTCTGTGTGACCATCGTCTAGAACGTCCTCTTACATCGTTCGATAGACAAACCCTATTTTAGTTGCTAAACTCAATCTGGTGAAACCAAAATGGAATGAACTGGATGCTGGTTTCAACCTCACTGTAGGAAGGTTTAATGGAATAAATTTCAGGGGGTTGGATTGCCTTGAATAAAGAGCTCACTCTCATGGTATAAGGAATAATGGAGGAGGGGTGAGGGAGATCGAGTCCACGCAGTGAGTGACTGCTAGGTTGTCAAAACAGAGCACGATATCAACATTGGTTAATAACTAGAAAGAAGTAAATACATGTCTGCAGTGTTCTAAAATCCTTCAATGGCTTCAACCGTGGGTATTCAATGTTGTTCTTGCAACCCTTAGCACAACAATAACAGGGTAATCTTTCTTCTCCATTCCAATTTCTTAATTATAGCTATCTGAAACCACAATAGGATATTATCATAATTTTGTCATTAGGTTAAACACTGAGTGAATTTATTTTTTATTTTTGGCTTTAAAATGGGAGGAAAATTAAAACATTTGGATCCACAAGGAGTGGCTTTATCTTCCATATCATGATGCTTTGCTTTTTCATTTACACATAAGTTGTTATGTTCTTTAAGGATCTACTAGAGAAATGGCTATCACTTGGAAAGGATCCATTGTTGGCAGTATAAATAATTGAATCATTTGGGTATCATGAATCAGTTATCTCTGCAATTCATTCTTGTCAAAAAACCTTCATTACAAGTTTCTTATTCCATACTTCATAGAGAAAATGAAGTCCACAAGTCTCCCCTCTCTTTCTTTTTCTCTACTTATTGTTCTTCTTGTTCTTTGTTCTTCCAGGGAAGGCAGGCACTAATGAAGTAATAGTGGGCTGTGGGAATTATGCAGAACTGGTGAGTTGGTTCTAGTTTTTGAATGTATATTAATACTGTGTGTCTGTTCTTCACAAAGTTCAAGTAATCAAAATCGGTCACTGTCGATTCTACATTGACTCCATACCATAGATGATGATGATATGCTTTTATAAATTACTGTTTCATATTGTAATTCCTATGGTCCTTGAATAGATTGGTTCTAATTTATATCTTTAGGACTAGTTCTTGTAAATATTGCCATTTAAAATTTTCTTCTCAAGGTGGAGTTTGAGAGAGAAAGAGAGAGAGAACATGCCAAGGTTAACGAGTCGCATGAAAGAATTACATTCCAAACTATTCAACCTGAGGTCAAAGGTCATTACTTACCTTCAACTAATTTATCTTACTTAGCAAGAGAAATTGATGTATTTCCTTTCTTTAATCACAAGTACTTCCCTAGCACAACTGTCAGAAGACGGGGCTTTTGTAGCTAAATCTTAAAAGCTATAAAAGAGGGGTGGGGGTACTTCAGGCATCGTTCAAGAGATCGAAGCAGAGGGGTCAAATTGGCCGATTTGAATCAGAATCTATTATTGTTGCAGTTGGTGTTGTTTGTTCCATGCGCTAAATAACCAAACTGCCTAATCTATTAATACTTAGATTTTTAAGGCTGACTGCTTTTAGTATCATTCTAGATTTATTCTTCTTTTACTTCTTCTCTCTAACTCACTCTGTCATTCTCTTTATATCTCTTTCTCTGTGCTTGATTGTTATATTTGGATTAAATTGACATGGTTTATGTAGGTTGGTGAGTCTTTTGCTCAATAAGGAAGAGCACCTGGGTTTGTTCCCAGATGATGATGGTTCGAATCCATCAAGGCTCTCATGTTAAATGGGATTGTAGAAATTGTGAATTGGGAGGTTGCACTCTGTTGTGCAGCTATCTGGTTAATGTATACCCAATGGTATCCATAGAATATTTTCCAATATGAATTCTTACTAATGAGATCAAGTACTGAAAGCATGAGGGGGGAAAAAAGGCAGAACTTTTTCAAGCCCTTTCCCATTTAATTCCTTTTTGCCATAATAAGCTTTAAGGACAAATTTGCTCTTCTGTTTCTCAGCTCTAGACTTGGACTAACCTCCAACCTCGTAGGCATGAAGCTAGGCTCAGCCATGCCTTTTTTCATGCTAGAAAGTAGAAAATGATCTGATTAATATCTTTGGATCAGCCCAGAATATATTTGTTATCTGCTCCTCACTATCCAACTGTAATGCATATGTAAAAGTAGGGTTTCTCCTTGTTTGTTTTTCAATGTACATCAACAAACTACCAGCTTCACCATAAAATAAGTCATATTGACATTTTATTCGGAGGTAATTCTTTTGATCTTGCCTAATAAACCCAATGTTTTCTTTTCCACCTGCTTGCCTGCTCATGTACTCAAATATGGCCTTAACATTTTATTCCAGAATCATCGGCTAGATCAATCTCTATCGCATGGACATCTAAAACTTTCCGTTGTGGAATCATTGGCTATATCAATCTCTATCGCATGGACATCTAAAACTTTCTGTTGCGACCGCATCATATGCAAGGTAACCGGTAAATGTAAGGGATGATTATGCTCTTCAATAAATATATTACATTGATATTATCCATTATCAACATGCACAATTCCCATCCGTGCATTATAATTAGTTCTTGTCTCTGCTTTTTGTATCTTTGTATCAATATCTCGTTTGTATTTTTTCCTTAAACCTTGTTTACTACATTCGAATTTCCTCAAAGTTTGGATTAACTTATCAGTTCTGCTCCAATGTGCATAGTCCCTCCTCACACTAAAACTCATCTTCCCCCATAGGAATTATAGAATTTATAAGCCTCGATCTCTGAATTAAATTTCATACCGACCGGAGGCTCAATCTCAACATCTAGACCTATGTCTTGATCTCCAATAGTATTACCTACAGTTTTGATACTGTTTAGATAACCGTCCTTATAAAATAAACATCATGAATCTCAAATTCTCAATCAAGTAAGATTGTGAAGATAATAACAAACAAAAATCAAACTACGATAAAAACTTGGAAACAATTCAAGTAAGACTGTGAAAATAACAACGACCATTGGGGACATACAAGAGGTCAACAGACGGTTATGGAGAACTCTATAATACTTGATGGGAAGTACATTTAAGACGTAGGATTTGTAGTTTTCCTTTTTTTTTTTTTTTTCAAGCCACTCTTGGAAGTTGTAAATCAAATTTAGAGATAGTGATTTTGATAGCTTCAGCTCATTGGAATGAGCTACTACTCCATTAGCAGCTCTGCACAACCACCACTAAAGGAAATAATTTACTCATGAATAATCAGATCAGTTGAAAAACAACAGAAATAAATTGGAAAACAACAAGACACAATTGAAATAGGCATAGCTATGGCTATTACAACATAACAAAAAAAAAAAAAAAAGAGAGAGAGAGAGAGAGAGAGAGAGAGAGAGAGAGAGAGAGAGAGAGAGAAACTCATGCAGGAAATCTATTTGATGTTGAAGTTTAAAAATAACAATAAAGCAACACCATTCTGCCCTATTCATTACCATGAAACTAATCTAACTTCCAGGTGGAATCAGAAACACCCCTCCTCCACACCCCCACCCATAAGAAAAGAGAGAGAGAGAGAGAGAGAGAGAGAGAGAGAGAGAGAGAGAGAGAGAAACTCATGCAGGAAATCTATTTGATGTTGAAGTTTAAAAATAACAATAAAGCAACACCATTCTGCCCAATTCATTTCCATGAAACTAATCTAACTTGCAGATGGAATCAGAAACAACCCTCCCACACCCCCACCCCAAAAAAAAAAAAAAAAAAAGGCAAAGGGATATGTAAATAAGTCCAACAACTACTTTGAATTGGAACATGACCAGACACACCACACATGACCTCCATTCCTATTTCAATTTTATTAGAAGTTAAAACACAAACAATCATGCAACCCCCCCCCCCTCCGCAACTCACACTTACACCACTAGAACAAAGAAAAAGTATGCCATCCCATGCTTTTCACATGCTCCACATCAATGTCCCACGCCACCTCTAGGTCTCAGCCATATTATCTTCTCAACTTTTATTTCCTGAGTGGGACCAGATTCCAAGGGCTTGAAGAACTTAATTTGTCTCATGATGTTGGCAAATCCTCAAGGGCAGTCCTCAAGAGAAGCTGATATGCACCAAATGGAGGACATGTCTACCTCTGAATCTGTTTAATTCTCCATCTCAGAGGGGTAAATAATAATTTTTTTTTCCATTTCTGAACAAATACAAAGCTGGGACTTCCCCAAAAAGCTGATTTGCTAAAGCCCAATAAGCGACTCTCCTGATCTGCTTTGCAAATAATTCTGATCTGTGGGACATGGGTTCCATCACAAAATCCTAGAAAAACGCATGGGACCATTTGAGTTCTATAGTAAACAATGCACTCACTTAGACCAGCACAACCAACACAAAACTCAAGTCCTAACTAGAATTACAAAGGAATTTGCAGTACAGGATCATCAAAACAAAGAGAACCTGGGGCAAAATTTTATAACTTGAAAAATAATGATCAGAATGACCTGATATTCAGGTCGAGTAGTCTTCTGAGTTATCACAATTTGCCTACACCATCTCAGAAAATTGAGATCTAGAGAAGGGTGTGCAGAGTAATCCTAGTGGAACAAGGAAAACAGAGTAATGTTGAAACTAGAATACTTAAAGGTCCAATGCAGATTTTCAGAACAGTTCAAGAGAGTGTATAAACAAAACTCAAATTTTTCTATCCTTCCATCACGAAATCCTCAAGAGAAGCTTATCTTCTTTGCAAATTATTCTGATCCACTCTATGACTCTCTCTTCCATTGAAAATACATTGTAGAACAATCACAAATTAATCTCCTACCAAAGACCACCACAAACACGCCAGTAACATAGCATTCCATAAAAATCAGATATGCTAAATTATTGCCATTTCTTCTGCAACTATTATTTCTTAGAGACAAATGAATAATCAATTAAACATTGCCCCATCTTCAAATATTGAATCAAAGCAATAAAAATAAATGAAGCAGAGAACTCACCAGTTCCAGATGATGATCTCACAGAGAAAGGAGAAATCGCCGGTGGTCTATTAGAGGCGGCGAGATGAATGCGAGCGGCCTATTGGAGATGGTGGGATGACCGCCAAAGGTAGAGAGGAAGTTCCTGCACGACAAACAAACCCTATTTTTTTATTTAAAATCTTGCATCGATCTCTCAGGGATTTGATCATAAGAAGATGATAAGGTGTATCGCTGATGAATATTTTTCACTAAGGTTTAAGCCACCCACACCACAGGATCAATAAAATCCCAGTGTCACGCTCTTGTGATGAGCTACACGATATATGACTCACCCCCACGCTACAGAAGGGGTTAAAATCGTCTGCAATTCGGATATGGTACAATTCCGTGAAATACCACCTTCAAGGGGTGACACGTGGCTGATACCAATGCAACGGTCTAGATCTGGTATAACTAACAAAACCTTAAATCAGTGAAGAGTCATTTGAATCAAACCGTATCATATGAAACTGGTTTGGTTCATCAATTTGAAATAAAAGGTTTAAGTTTTTTCCTCTCTCTCTTTCCCTCTCTCCTCTTTCGACTCTCCCTCTCGTTGCTGGCCTAACCATCTCTGTCGATTCTCCCTCTCGCTCACGACTCTCTCCCTCTCGCTCGACTCTTCCTCTCTGTCGACTCTTCCTTGCTTGACTCCTCTCTCTCTCTCTCTCTATTTCTTGCTCGACTCACTCTCTCCCTGTGTTAGGAAGCATACCTTGCAAAGGTATGAAATACTCAAAGCCTTCTCTCTCTTTTTTTTTATTTTTTTTTCTTGCATGTTAATGTAATGTCTCTGCAAAGGGCCTTCTCTCTCTCTTTTTATTTTTATTTTTTTTTCTTGCATGTTAATGTTAATGTCTCTGCAAAGAGCCTTCTCTCTCTCTCTTTTATTTGCTTGCTGTCTCTTTGTTCCTCGCTCGACTCGCTATCTCTGAAATTGAATTTTTTTGAAGTAATTAACATGGAGAATGTTTGCATTCATGTACATTCTCTGCAAAGAGCCTTCTCTTATTCATGGAGAATGTTTGCATTCACATCATTAGAGTTTCTTTTTAACAAAATTTCAATTTCATATTTGTATTTGCTTGCACTCTTGCTCATAATATTTTTCTTCTTTATTTGATATATAGTATTTAATTTTTTTTTTAATTCCACTCTTGCTCTTACTTTGTTAAATTCTGTTGAACTACTGTTACCTTATTGTTTTTTATTTGTTTTATCTAGTATGGAAAATGTTTGCATGAATGATGTGAGTGAACCTGAGTTTGGGATGCTATTCAATTCAGAACAAGATGCATACGATTATTACAACAATTATGGACGGGCAGTGGGGTTTAGTGTTAGGAGACACTTTGTGAATAAGAGCAAGAAAGACAACACGACTATAACATCTAGGGGATTTGTCTGTTCAAAAGCTGGTTGTCGGTTGAGTGACAAGCGAGACATCAATATTTTTAAACCCCGAGCTAAGACAAGAACAAATTGCCAGGCACGAATGAACATATATTTGGTTGATGAGGGAAAAAACAAGTGCCGTGACTTTTTGAGAGAACATAATCATGGGCTTCATACTATATCAATAGTTTATATGATGCATTCACAAAAGAATATGTTAGACATACATAGGTATGAAATTGATTTGGCAGATGACTCGGGAATCAGGCCTAGATCCACAGTTGAGTTGATGGGTAGGCATGCTGGTGGGATTGAAAACCTGGGCTGTATGACTCAAGATGTTAGGAACTATCTCCGCACTAAAAGAGAATGTGCCTTAACATATGGTGAAGTAGGTAGTTTGATGAAGTACTTTGTTACCCAAACTAAGAACAACCCATCTTTCACATACTCATTTCAGCTGGATAGTGAAGAACAAATAACTAACATATTTTGGGCGGATCCAAAGATGATCATTGACTACACACAATTTGGAGATGTAGTCAGTTTTGACACTATTTTCGCACCAACAAAGAGTGTAAGCCATTTGGGTTGTTTGCTGAATTCAATAATCATAGAGGGTGCACTGTATTCGGGGCCGCACTTTTATATGATGAGACAGTGGAATCCTTCAAATGGTTGTTTGAGGTATTTGCTGAAGCACATGGTGGAAAGAAACCTATAACTATCTTCACGGACCAAGACAAAGCTATGGCTAGAGCATTAAAAGAAATATGGCTTTAAACATGGCACAGATTGTGTACTTTGCATTTAATGTAGAATGGCATTACGCATTTGGGTCATATGATGAAAAATGGCTCTCATTTTCTTACAAATTTAAAGAAATGTATATACAAATACGATGTGGAAGATGAATTCGAGACAACATGGTATAATTTATTGAATGAGTATGATGTTAAGGATAATGAATGGTTGCAGCGCATATATGGGCTTAAAAGTCAATGGGCGAAGTGCTATATGAACACCACATTGACAATAGGCATTCGAAGTACACAGCTCAGTGAGAGTCTCAACAGTGACTTAAAGGACTATTTGAAGTCAACTTTGGATGTTGTGCAATTTTTTAAACACTTTGAGAGAGTTCTTAATAGAAGCGTAGTAATGAATTAAAAGCTGAATTTGATGCACGAAACAAGATGCCACGACTTGCAAATTCAATGTCTATTGTACAGAAACAAGTTGGGGAACTCTACACTCTTGTTATTTTTCAGTTATTTCAAGAGGAATACAATTGGATGACTATTTGCATGATTATAAGTTGAACTGATGGAAATCCTTACATTTATTTTCGGGTTGGGATTTATGAAGCAGACTGTGAGTATAAAGTATATTGTAACCCACTCCAAGGAATTGTAGCATGCTCTTGCATGAAATTCGAGACTGATGGTATTCTGTGTTGCCATTGTTTGAAAGTTTTGGATGTGTTAGACATAAAGCATATTCCTGAATACTATATTTTGAAGAGATGGACACGGAGAGCAACAAATATGGTGGTCAATGACAGTAGGGGAAAAGAAGTTGAACAAGATGTCAACTTGGACTGTACGTAACGGTATAGGCGTGTTTGTCATGAACTTATTCAAATAGCATCAGAAGCTTCAAATACAATTTAGGGATACGAGTTGGTGAAGGATACTACGAATGAATTAAGGTTGAAGCTTGGTAATATTAGAAACCCAGATGATCGCCCTGATATGCCAATATTGCCTGATTTCTCAAATGACGTATACGATGGATTACGTTTGAAGCATAAAGAGAAAAGTAAAAGAGGTGGTAGACGGTTAAAGAGTTGGGTTGAAAAACAAGGAAAAAGAAAAAAAAGTGGAGGACCAAGTAACAGTCAACGATTACAAGAACAACAGCCAACTCCTGCACCAACTCCCACACAACTGATGGATAACACATATCCCAGTTACATGTCACTTATGGTGAATATGTTTAGTTTGTTATGTTGTTTGCTGCATTTTTGTATTTTTTTTTATTCAATATGGATTACCCTAATGCAAAATGTCACTTGCAGGACTCTATTTCCCATATATCATCTCAAGCATCTGCAGCTCATCAATCACTAGATGAAGATTATATTTAGATTCAGCTAATGGGGACTTCTTTTTTTACTATTAAGTTCAGTTAATGTGATGGCTTTTTTTTGTGCTATTAAAGCACACAGTTTCATTGGATCTTTATTTTTTGTGCTTATGTGGTTGTAGTCCAGGATTCTGAGTATTTTTATTGAGTTTTAGCCTCTAATGTACTAACAATATTTTTTCGTAAGTAAGGAGTCTTTAGCTCAAAATGGTAGAGCACTTGGGCTAGTGCCCAGGTTATGATAATTCGAATCCACCAAGACTTTGAAAAGTGAATGAATATGTTTTACGTTGACTATTACTGTTGTCATGTGCTTGTACTGGTTTTTCCAATTGCTGGACTTTTTTACTTCTTTTTTTTTTTTTTTTTTTTTTATTTCTGGTAATGCATTGGTTGTTTTACATTATGATTTGTTAACTTGCAGGTTTTAATGGCTGATTAGTTGATTGATTAGATTTGGTTTTGCTTTCTTTGTTGACTTGCATGTTTTATGATTTATTAACTTGCAGCTTGGTTTGTTCTTCTCTGCTACTACTCATTCTTTGAGTCCTAGCTATTTGGGCATGGTTCTTGAATGGTTTTTGTTTTCATTTTGGGATTGGTTTCCATTATTTCTTTCCTTTTTTCCTTTCTATTTGTTTGTATGGACTCTGCTACTACGTAAAATATGCATTAGCTATTTTTCTGTATATATCCATGTATATGGGGTCTTACTGTCCTTGAAATACTGAAAGTTTTATGAATCTGATTAAGAGGTATCCTTAGTGCTTTCTTAACTATTCATAACCTTCATGAGTCATTAACATGCTTATTCACTGCAATGCAGATCATCATGGACCTGCAAAGGTCAACTGTTGGCAAGACCCTATGAGCCCATCAATATGGAAGGAAGAGCATGTGAGTATTCTTTTGTTACAGTTGAGGCTGATTTGTCGTTTTCTACTTAAAATAAACTCATTTTTTTAGTTTCTTCAAGATGATGAGCAATTATTTTTCTTCTCCAAATGAGTAGGTTTGAGTTTGAGAACAAACTATTTTATTTGTTCAGTTTTATGCTTGTGGTTCTATACTTTTATTCTATTTCTTCCAGTTCCAATTTTGAACTTTGAATGCTAGCTCTGAAAGTAGGTAAGATATGGGTCTGGATTCTATTTTTATTATTGCCTCTTGTTTGGGCTTGTCATAATTGAGACCTTGCTTGTTCATTGCATTATAATTTCTTTCTGCACTTTGATTGTGTAGTAAGGTGCTCTTTTGGATTTCTTTTCTCTGATATAAGGTTCAAGTTGAATC
>NC_056560.1:6835704-6874215 GCF_013358625.1 Macadamia integrifolia | reverse complement strand
CCCCCCGGTCATGTGGCCCAGGGAGAGATACTTGGTGGCCTTTGTGATGGAGGAATATATACCAATTTACTGGTCAAATCTTGGGCTAAAACAAGCAAAACTCCCATTCTATGAAATTTATTTTCCCCTTCTGTTTAATTGTTACAACTTGGTCTCACTGCACTTCCTCTACTTGTTTGTGGCTGAAATTTCATCGTGAAATGTGTTAGGATTATCTATCCCAAGCATTGCTAGGGATAGATATTTTCTTAAGTTTAACTGTGCCTAGATATTTTTTTGGTAATGCTATCCACATTGAGTAGGAAGATTTTTTTGGTAATGATCCTATATTCAAGAACAGGTTACTAAGCCTTTCCTTTTAAGCCCCCTATCTGGTTCTCATTGGGCTTATAACTGAACTTGTCTCAGCTTCATCTTTAGTGGAATTTCTCATCTCAATGATTCTACATGTCATGTTACCCTCTTCATAACCTTTCAACCACTGAGCACACCTTGAGAAGAGAAAGACACATGAAAGAAAACGAAAGTGATCTATAGTTTATTTCCTCTGTTTTTGAATTTAGATCCAATCTGGTATGTGTAAGATCCAAGGTGATACAATTGATTCTTTTACAATGGCAACTTGAGGTAAATCTCAAATTGGCAACCAGCAATACCGATATGGAATGGCTGACACCGATCCAAGGGAGATACACCCATGATCCTGATGCTTAAAACCATGAAAAGCAATGTAACATTAAATATTTAAATGCATTGAACTAATGCAATGACAAACCTTTCTTCCTTTACACATAACAAAGCTATACCAACAGGAAACTAGAAGTCTAGAACTCTTCCTCCTCGATGGTATTCTCACGCCCGTGCTCTTCTATATCGTCCAATTCAAGATCAAGAACGCCTGGGTTGTCATCTTCAGTCTCTACATTTCTCTCAGTCTGCTTGCCAGCACCATCAACTTCCATAGTCTCTGCCTCTTCATTTCTACTAGCATCCTTTCCAGTGGTAACTCTGTCTTCTAACTTTTTGATTGCCCTGGGTTCTTGATCTTCTTGCAGTCTTCCATCATCCAATTTATGTTCATTAGTCAACCCTTCTCCTCCATCTTCAGTACTTTCTTCTTGATCTTCTTGTGGTCTTCCGACATCCAATTCTGTTCAATGGCATTATCAGCAAGATGGCCGGCCTCACTCTTGATGCTGTGCATTGTCAACCCTTCTCCTCCATCTTCAGACTCCTGTGGCTTCAATAGAGAGGTTTCCTGTTCTTTCGAGCTAACAGAAAGATTATTTATTTATTTATTTTTTCATTGCTGATAGTCTGGATCAGATTTTGAGGAGGAAGGTAAAGAGATTGACTGGTCTATCTAATCGGTGATTGGGACTTTACCCCTCTGTTTTTTTTGTACTCTTGTCTTTTAATTGTTGTTGTAGGAATAAGCTGTTGCAGCCATGAGTTGATTGTTTCTGTTTCCAGATTCATAAAGGATAGTATGCTCTGAATTGCAACTAGCTTCCATTGTATGCTCTTTTCTTATATTTATTTTTCTCTTTTCTATCTACCAATTTCACAAAATATTAGATAGATAGAAGTGGAGAAAGATATGCGACGTATTTTGATTCTTAAAAAAAAACACAACTCTTGTTAAACCAACAGAAGGACATGACAGTAGTAAGGTGGAACACATTTGTTCACTTTCAAAGTCTTGGTGGATTCGAACCACCATAACCTAGGCATTAACCCAGGTGCTCTCCCATTTTGAGCTAAAGACTTCTTACCTACAAAAAATATTGTTAGTACATTTTAGTAACAACGAAATAATCATAATAATAACCCCACATATGGTTGGCAATGACGGAACCAACTTCATTAATGAAATAGTAGTTCTATTTACAAGGATGTTACATAGAAGACATAGCACGAAAGAATTAACACCCAAATACATAGGAAGATGGTTAAACCATAATAATGGTTGAGCAATGACTGATCCACTACTACTTGGTTCCGCACATTTGGGCTATAGGGTGGTTGACGAACCAAAGAGCTGACCTGTGTGTTCCTATTAACACTTTCATTTGAATGACTTGCTCCTGTGTCTATAGTGTCTACGCAGTCCCTCAACGCTGGGTCCAACCAAATGAAAGAACCCGGATGTTTTTCACCTAACAGACATCTGTAGAATCGTCGTCCAGGATTCTTCAACATTCGAGAAGTCTGGATGACCATCACCCCTTCACCACAGCTACACATCCGCTGTTGTGCATCCATTTCTTTGTGAAATGCAATACCCCTAAGAGAAGCTTACATAAAAAGGGCTCCAACAGTGACAACAAAAATATGATTGAACAGTAAACCTAATATTTCAGCCTTCAAAACCACAGAGCAACTTGGTTCATAGTACAATGTAAATACTTCAAAAAAATTTCAATTTCATAGATAGCGAGTCGAGCGAGGAATAGAGACAGAGAGACAGCAAGCAAATAAAAAAATTGAAATTGAAATTTTATTGAGCAGAAAACCTAATATTTCAGCATTCAAAACCACATAGCAACTTGTTTCAGAGTACAATGTAAATACTTCAAAAAAATTTCAATTTCAGATATAGCAAGTCGAGCGAGGAACAGAGAAAGAGAGACAGCAAGCAAATAAAAATATTGAAATCGAAATTTTATTGAACAGAAACCTAATATTTCAGCATTCAAAACCATAGAGCAACTTGGTTTAGAGTACAATGTAAAATAGAGAGAGAAGGCTTTGCAAAGACATAACATTAACATGAAAGAGAGGGTTGTTCATTCTTCGTGGAGTATTTCATACCTTTGCAAAGAGCGAGTCGAGTGAGAAACACAACGAGAGAGTGAGTCGAGCGAGAAACAGAGAGAGAGAGAGTTCAGTTTCAAGCAATGAAGAGTCGACAGAGAGGAAGAGTCGAGCGAGAGGGAGAGAGTCAAGAGAGGGAGGGAGAGTCGACAGTGTATGTTAGGGTAGAACCAAATTCTTACAAGAGAGGGAGAGTAGTGAGAGAGAAAGAAAGAGTCGAAAGAGGAGAGAGAGGGAAAAACTCACCTTTTATTTCAAACCGTATGAACCAAATCGGTTTCATCTGATACGGTTTGGTTCAAATGACTCTTCACTAATTTAAGGTTTTATTAGTTGTACTAAATCTGAACCGTTGCATTGGTATCAACCACGTGTCACCCCCTGAAGGTGATATTTCACGAAATTGTGCCAGATCCGAATTGCAGACGATTTTTGTCCCTATAGAAGAGCCGAATCCGACCAACTCGGCCATTTTAACAAGTAGAAGTTAAACGTCTTGTACTGTTTATATTTTTAAAAGGGAGAAATTTTGAATTTGAATCTTCTTCATAGTGAACCTTGCAATTCCATCATGTAATCTAATACAAAATAATATATTAACAGTACTTTTGAAGGCAATTGGTTCTGTAGTATAGACTGGACTAGATTCTCTACCCATGTGGGTACCTCCAAACACGATGTACCCACATGGGTTGGTACCAATGAAATAAAGTCGGTTTGTAGTTTACACCCATTAATAATAAAAATAATTCCATCGTTACGTAGGAATACATATTATGGATGTAGAAAGATCTAGAACACAACCTCCCTGTCGAAAATCCAACTAAAACCCACGGTACGTGGCTTCGACTTACGTGCTCGTTCTTCCACTCGTTGGTGCAGCTTTCGAAACCTGGGAGCCAAACCACACACAAAATCCTGGGCTTCGTTGGCAGCGCTGTTGAGACCCTCTAGCTTCTCCAGCTTCCACCGCCCAACCAGGAAATCCAATATGTCCGCGTAATCGTCGGCTGTGTAGACGCCGACCCTCTGTGCGACGGCAGCGAAGTTATCGAATAGATTGGGATCTTGGCCGTCATACATGAGGTAAGCAGGCATGGCGATCTTCTTTCGCATCATATCGGAAATCCCAAGCATTGCGTCGGAGGGGTCTATCTCCAGTAGCTTCTCCACCATTTTCACGTATGCATTCTAGTGCCGCTTCTCGTCTGCTGCAATACTACCGCATATGCGTACCAACACTGTGTCCCCATGCTCCTTAGCCAGCCGGGCTGTGTTGCCGTGTGATATAAACGTGGCCCTCTCTTGGAACGACGTGTACACGTATCCCAAGTAGGGGTTGTTCTCTGTTCCGGTGTCCTGTCCAATTAAAATCAACCACGTATGTCAGTCAAAAATGCCAAATTGCACATGTATGTATTTATGTGTATATATATATATATATATAGTATACATCTTAATGCATGTTTCATGTTACGAAATGTATTACTACTCACCATGCCACCGCCGATAAGGTACTGAATGGTGCGCTCGATCTTGGGTATATTGACACGACCGGAGAGATACAGGTAGGTCTTGAGCAGGTCGCCGTGTCGGTTCTCTTCCGCGGTCCAACCACTGTTCCAGGTGGCCCAAGCATCCGGGCTGGCACCGGTCTCGTCATTGACCCCGTCGAGCCGGTTCACGAAAGACTGGTACGTGGGTAGGGCCTCTTCTGTGATCATGTCACCGACCAACACCACCAAGTAGTCATCGGGCAATTCCGACGATCTCTCACGTAACTCACACACTTGTCCCTCAAACACATCCGTCGGCAAGGATGAGTCCGGCAAGAAATCGTGCGGCTGCCAGCACTGTTCCACTGGTTTTAGTAGTGGGAGTATCTTTTCCTCGGCCCAGCCGTTAAGAGACTTGAAGATCTCCACCTTCAAGTAACTCTCTTGAAAGAGATGAGAGCGGGTGTAACTCTCGTGTCTGTATGCTGGGGGAGGAGGTTTGAGTATAGAGATGGCTAATTGGGAAGAAAGAATCATCTATTTATAACAGCCTCAAATAATATTCAACCAAGATCTTATAGTTAATTACAGTTCTACCACTTGAGCCTTCTTAGTTGTCTTCGTCTCTGCTCCGTAACCTACACGGGTGTGTCAATTAAGAACAAAGGTCAAGACCTCTATTGCGTCAAGGAGAGGCAGCTAGTTCCAACTTAAAATCAAAAGAGAAGAATAATATAATACTTATAAGGCAAAGTCCCACTTCTGGTTTTCTTTGAGGGCAACAAAGAAGCATTCAAGTTTCGAGGACTTCACTGAACCTCTAAACCCTTGACTTAAAAGGCGTAGGATCAGTTCTATCGGAACTTTGATTAGATCGCTATTGCTTTCTTTTGAAGTATAAGCTTAACCAAAAAATATATAATAATCAGATAATAATTGACTGATATAATAGTTTAATATATGTATTTAGTTGAAAAAAAATATCCACCGCTCAATCAGATCGATTAGTACGGCATTACATCTCTTCAATTCAATGGATGGCATATCATCTAAAACATATGAATGGATTTCATAATCTTTTGACTGTTTAGTGGTGGAAATGGACTGCAATTACATCTCAGGATAGAATACATTTATCTCGTCTCTTATTCAGTGGTGGTTGAGGATATTTTTCAAATTTTTTTTTTTTTGGAATATAATTTTCAGTTTATGCTTGGACAGTGTAATCATTGGTAGACTCCTTAATTAGAAAGGCCCTATTTTTTAGGAGTAAGATAGTTTTGATCAAACTCTACTCCGTGATTAGTAAAATATAATAATTCAACAATTATAAACATGCTTCTTTTAATGAATAAATATTTTTTTACAAAAAAGAAAAAAAGTGAGAAAAAGAGAAAAAAAGGAAAAATATCAATGAAACAACATTACACCTGCAATATACAAGAACAGAAAGAGAGGGAAAAATGTTGGGGTTAGGTGTCTTGTATTCTGTACGGTGTCCATAGAGTTATAATTGAGTCTGTTTTTTAAATTGGGCTTGGTTTCGATCAACTACATGTATAGAGGTATAATTATAATTTTGCGGGGTTTTTGGTTTCCTATATATTTCTCTGTAGTGAAAACCCTAGTCACAAGTAAAATGGGTCATTTTGTGAGGTGGATAGTGGTGTAGAGAGTTTTTTTTTTTCCCTCAGGAATAGTAAAAAATCTCTATTCTCTCAGGTGGATGTACACAATCTTGTCAAACCATGGTGAATTCTTCATCTTGTATGATTGTTTACTCGGATTTCTTTCTCATGGTTGTGATTTCGTCCCCAACATATATATATATATATATATTATTATTATTTCTTAGGTTAGAGAACGCTACCCTACTGGAAAATATACACACTAGCACATGGGTGAATGGGAGAGTGTGTAGGAGCATATTCATTTTTGGAGTTTTTTTTTTGGTAAATGTGAATTTTTAATTTATAGGAGTTTATCAAAATGATAAAAGGCCCCCCATATGCTGAACACCCTCAACAATCTCGTCCGTCAAAGCACTTGAGAGCTCAGGCAGAGCATCGGTAGACTAGTTGCCAAGAGGAGCAGGCTTCTGAACAAGACAACTAGCTAAGGAATGAGCAAAATTACGTATTAAAAATTTAACAAAACATACATTAGGGTAAGGGTGTCAACTGGTACTGAAAACCAAAAACTGATTCCAATACCATACCATATTATCAGTATCAAATTGAAAACTGAATTAATTTGATACTGTATCGATGAGGTTCCTTTAACGAGACACTATTTGGTACAATATCGGTATGAGATATGATTTAAAAAACACATCATACTATACCGATACCATACCGAATACCAATATCATACTGATTACCGGTATCAAATACCAAACCAAACATGTTCGATATAGTATTGGTATGAGGTTTTCTACTAAATCACTATTCTGTAAAATATCGGTATGGTGTGTGTATATATATATATATATATATATACTGCGCTGAATTGACATCCTTACAATACGGTTAGGGTGTGTGGAACACCAGAGAGACCATTGGTACACATGAGAGGGAATCTAATAACAAGAGAAGGTAAATGCCTGGATTTAGGTCTGAAATTTTACAAATTGTATTTCAGACCATTTCTTAAATAGACAACAATCAAAATCGCCAAGTCATCATTATATATGTTGAGCGTTTATGATTTGTATTTTATGGACTAGGTTATGGACTCCTTTGGAGGGGACAATAAAAGCCCTAAGGGCACAACGCCCAAAAATTTGTATTTTTTTTCCTCTGTGTTGTTGTTGCAGTGGGTTATTTGGGTTAATGAAAATCTTTTGTAAACACAAAGTAGTGTAAGGAAGAAAGTTTGTAACCTTTTTCTATTGTTAGAGAAATTATTTTCATCTCTCGTGGATATAGGCATCTTATCGAATGACATATATTCTTGCGTTTTGTAATTGTTTGATTACTCTTTCTGTTTGTTTTCTGTATCTTTATAGGATTTTGTGTTTATACCTTATACATGGTAAAATTAGCTATACTTGTCTATAGAACTCCTTGGACGCTTTTGTTTATAGATACTTTTATCATGGCAAAAGAGATTGGTTGTATGATCACCCACATATCCCTCATTTCATGACCTAATTTTTTTTTTGTCACATGAAAAGATGACAGTAATTTTGACTTGTGAATATCCATGAAATAATAACCAAATTTTAAGCTTCCATGCACTGCTTATTAGTAATTAAATGTACTCTCATGACACTCTTATTTTTTCTTTTGGTAGGACTTGAAAGTCTTATGTTTAATTAGAAAAAGATCTCCATTTGGTTGTGTGTTCATATGTCCAGACATAGGAGGTTACGAAAAAATCATACTCTCCCTTGGTCGAATGCTTGTACATCTCCCCTGATTAGTCCTCATGCTAGCGCAATCACCACATGACCCATTATTTCATTAATGACATAGCGAACTCATTAGGTCTAATACTTGACATTGGATTAAAGTATCCTGAGGTGTATGTGCTAGCTTAAATTTCATCCATGGCACAATTAAGCTTGTTCTATTTCTCTCACATCCTGGTATATGGGACATGGAACAACTCAGGAAATGGGAGAAGAGGTGCTTAGTGTGTTGCACATTACGCAGAATATCAATTATTGGAGGATGCCTCTCGTCACATGTGATACAAGAGATGGGATCTCTGTTGACTTAGTGGGCTGACAGATTCTCCATTGCTATTCTTCCAAAGCTTGGAGCAACCCAGTCTGCAAGCCTAAGGCCTTACCTTTAAGGACAGAACCTAGGTTTACATAGCCTGTGAAGCTTTGGTAATATCGAACAAGAAGACTAATTATTTGATCTATTCGTGTAGGGTAGTTGAAGTGATGATCTAAAAAGGTTAAACCAAAGTCCATGAAGTACTTGGCGCTTAACAGGTGTCAATTGAAAACAACGGTGAAGACCTCTATTTCGTTCAGGAGAGGCTGCTAGTTCCAACTTAAAATCAAAAGAGAAGAATATTATAATAGTTAGGGCCGTTTGATTTTGTTTCTTTTGTTTTTGTTTTTGTTTTTGTGTTTAAAAAATAGTTTTTAAAATTATAAGAAAAGGTGTTTGGTTTTTCTGTTTTCTAAAACATTTTCAACGTGTAATTAAATTCAAGACATGAGTGAAGGTACGGTGTTGTAGGAATACAACTCACAAGTGAAGACATGACGTTGGAGTTATATATATGCTTCATGGAGATGAGTTTAAGAAGAATGAAGGCAATCCAAAATTGTGAACTTCGCACAATCAGGTTGGAATTACTGCATTTGGATAACGAGAAGTTTCAATAATGGGTTGGGGGTTTGGGTAGGTCAAGTGAAGTATCGGGTTTTTTACAATTTTTGTTACTCCCACTTGTTTCTAGAAACAGAAAAACAAGTCTACTTTGTTTCTCCATTCATGTTTCCAGACACAGAAATAAGCATAAATTTATATTTTTGTTTTAAAAAACAAGTGAAACGAAATAGAAAAATCAAATGATTTTTGAGCTGTTTTTTCGTTTTTGAGCACAAAAAAATAAAAAAACCGTTTCTAAAAACAAAATCAAACGGACCCTTAGGGACCGTTTGATAACGTTTCTGTTGTTTCTGTTTCCAGAAACTGCAGAAACATAAATTTCCGTTTCTAGAAATAGAAATGAAATTGAAGGTGTTTGATAAGTCATGTTTCTGAAAGTCAATAGTAACTAGTGCAAGAATGACCACGAGTTGTTTCCAGAAACGGCGAAACACCTGAGTCGTTTCTTGAACCATAAATAGATAGAAATTTCAATTTCAATTTCTGAAAACAAGTAAAATGAAATAATTTTATCAAATATTTTTTGTTCCATATCGTTTCTGGACACAGAAATGATAGAAACGTATTTTTTGAACGTTAGATAATGGCCCTTAGTTAGAGGGCAAAATACACTTCTGATCTCCTTTGCGTGCGTGAGTGTGACTATCAGCCAAAAAATATATAAAAGTCAGATTATACATTTTTTTCTGGTGCAAGTCAGATTATACTTGACTGATATAATAGTTTAATATATTTAATTAAACTAAAATATCCCACTTCTACAACTTCGTTGGAAACTACCTTGTAATTATTTGCATCAATTTTCAAAGTCGTCCACTAAATCAGATCGATTTTCATGCTCTCTGATATATTTTCATGCTCTCTGATATCATTATGGAATTTCACCAACCATTCTAAGCAATTCTCGTTAAATAAACATTCATTATGGAATTGCTGGCACCTTAGACCAACTCGGATTCGGCTTTTATTGTGACACTTGGATTTTATTGATCTTGTGATGTGGGTGGCTTAATCCTTAGGAAAAAGATACATCAGCGATACATCATATCATCTTCTTAATCAAATCCATGGATGCAAATTTTTAAATTGAAAAATAGGGTTTATCTGTGGCGTGGAACTTCCTCCCTTCTTTTGGCGTTCATCCCATTGTCTCTAGTAGGCCATCGACGTTCATATCGCCGTCTCTAATAGCCGCCGGTGACTTCTCCTTTTTCTGTGCGACCATCGTCTAGAACATCCTCTTGCATCGTTCGACAGACAAACCCTATTTTAGTTGCTGAAACTCAATCTGGTAAAACCAAAATGACATGAACTGGATGCTGGTTTCAACCTCACAGTAGGAAGATTTAATGGAATAAATTTCAGGGGGTTGGATTGCCTTGAATAAAGAGCTCACTCTCATGGTATAAAGAATAATGGAGGAGGGGTGAGGGAGATCGAGTCCACGTAGTGAGGGACTGCTAGGTTGTCAAAACAGAGCACGAAATCAACATTGGTGAATAACTAGAAAGAAGTAAATACAGGTCTGCAGTGTTCTAAAATCCTTCAATGGCTTCGACCGTGGGCTATTCAATGTTGTTCTTGCAACCCTTAGCACAACAATAACAGGGTAATCTTTCTTCTCCATTCCAATTTCTTAATTATAGCTATCTGAAACCATAATAAGATATTATCTTAATTTTGTCATTGGGTTAAACACTGAGTGAATTTATTTTCTTATTTTTGGCTTTAAAATGGGAGGAAAATTAAAACAGTTGGATCCACAAGGAGTGGCTTTATCTTCCATATCTTTCATTTACACATAAGTTGTTATGTTCTTTAAGGATCTACAAGAGAAATGGCTATCATTTGGAAAGGATCCATTGTTGGCAGCATAAATAATTGAATCATTTGGGTATCATGAATCAGTTATCTCTGCAATTCATTCTTGTCAAAAAACCTTCATTACAAGTTGCTTATTCCATACTTCATAGAGAAAATGAAGTCCACAAGTCTCCCCTCTCTTTCTTTTTCTCTACTTATTGTTCTTCTTGTTCTTTGTTCTTCCAGGGAAGGCAGACACTAATGAAGTAATAGTGGGCTGTGGGAATTATGCAGAACTGGTGAGTTGGTTCTAGTTTTTGAATGTATATTAATACTGTGTGTCTGTTCTTTATAAAGTTCAAGTAATCGAAATCGGTCACTGTCGATTCTACATCGACTCCATACCATAGATGATGATTACATCTACACCAACTCCATACCATAGATGATGATGATATGCTTTTATAAATTACTGTTTCATATTGTAATTCCTATGGTCCTTGAATAGATTGGTTCTAATTTATATCTTTAGGACTAGTTCTTGTAAATATTCCCGTTTAAAATTTTCTTCTCAAGGTGGAGTTTGAGAGAGAAAGAGAGAGAGAACATGCCAAGGTTAATGAGTCGCATGAAAGAATTACATTTCAAACTATTCAACCTGAGGTCAAAGGTCATTACTTACCTTCAACTAATTTATCTTACTTAGCAAGAGAAATTGATGTATTTCCTTTCTTTAATCACAAGTACTTCCCTAGCACAACTGTCAGAAGACGGGGCTTTTGTAGCTAAATCTTAAAAGCTATAAAAGAGGGGTGGGGGTACTTCAGGCATCGTTCAAGAGATCAAAGTAGAGGGGTCAAATTGGCCGATTTGAATCAGAATCTATTATTGTTGCAGTTGGTGTTGTTTGTTCCATGAACTAAATAACCAAACTG
This sequence comes from Macadamia integrifolia, assembly GCF_013358625.1. NCBI lineage: Eukaryota > Viridiplantae > Streptophyta > Magnoliopsida > Proteales > Proteaceae > Macadamia > Macadamia integrifolia. The sequence continues at coordinate 6,862,809 of NC_056560.1, read as the reverse complement.
CTTAATCTATTAATACTTAGATTTTTAAGGCTGACTGCTTTTAGTATCATTCTAGATTTATTCTTCTTTTACTTTTTCTCTCTAACTCACTCTGTTATTCTCTTTATATCTCTTTCTCTGTGCTTGACTGTTATATTTGGATTAAATTGACATGGTTTATGTAGGTTGGTGAGTCTTTTTCTCAATAAGGAAGAGCACCTGGGTTGGTTCCCAGATGATGATGGTTCGAATCCATCAAGGCTCTCATGTTAAATGGGATTGTAGAAATTGTGAAATGGGAGGTTGCACTCTGTTGTGCAGCTATCTGGTTAATGTATACCCAATGGTATCCATAGAATATTTTCCAATATGAATTCTTACTAATGAGATCAAGTACTGAAAGCATGAGGGGGGAAAAAAGGCAGAACTTGTTCAAGCCCTTTCCCATTTAATTCCTTTTTGCCACAATAAGCTTTAAGGACAAATTTGCTCCTCTGTTTCTTAGCTCTAGACTTGGATTGACCTCCAACCTCATAGGCATGAAGCTAGGCTCAGCCATGATTTTTTCCATGTTAGAAAGTAGAAAATGATCTGATTGTAGGATTTATTTTTGACATGGCTCCTTAAAAAATAAACCTGTTTTCAATGTCATTGCAGATCTGCCTAAACAAAATTGATTGTGCCATAGCATTATTAGAAGATAACCTCAGTAAGGATTTGTGCCCAGGCTTGACCAAGAAGCTTTCTGATGAAGCAGTTTTCCATTGAGATTTAGTTGCGGCATTACTTCAGTTAGGATTTATGCCCAGGCTTGACCAAGAAACTTGCCAGTGAAGCAGTGTGTCATTGAGATTCAATTGTGGCAGCCCACAAATTTTGAACGTGGGTCGAAAACTTAAGTCATATATGGGCTCCCACTAGATTTTTCCCTCCTAAACTTCATTGAATGATTACTGTTCTGCAATGTTTAGAACATCCAACTAATCTTTAACTGTTAAAATTTAAAGATTAGTCTTACTTTTTTCTTTCAAATAAGCAATGATAATATAAAATCTTAGCACTCCTCAAATCCAAGAGAACAAAATAAGAATGATAGTACATTGAGAAACATTAATCTCTACTAACATATCGATCCAAACTGGTCGGTATGGATGGGCAACAACCAATCTTAAAAAAATAGTTCCTTCGTTACCTTTCTCTAACCAAGTTGAATTTAGCCAAGCATCTCATAGATGAGCCTTGGTGGATTCAAACCACCATCTACTGGGTGTAACCCTAGTTGTTCTTCCATTTTGAGCTAAAGACTTACCTATTAACATAAACCATGTTATTCTAATTCAAATATAAAAAATAAATGAAACAAAAACATTGGAACAATGATAGATATAAGGAACAACTACAATGCGAGTTACCGGGTAAAGTAAATGAGTTAAAAGATGTTCACTAACTTTGAATTTCAAGAAAAATAAAGTTCAACTTATTAAATGATACAATGTTTAGCCCACACACATTAATTAACATTCTTTATTCAGCTTGAAGCAAATAAAACCAATCATATTTTGCTTGAGAATTGGGAAGAGAACAATGAGGATTGAGAATAATCAATAGATTCCTACACAATCCCGACAATGTAGTTAGCAAAATCATAATACACACGTCTAAATGAAATGGAAAAAAAAAAATTCAGAACTCCTTACCGTTAATAGTTGAGTGTAAGAAATGTTGTCATTATCCATTACTTCTGATCCACCAGGTGGATTCTAATGACTTAAATGTGATGGTATACTTGGTTGGATTAGATGAGAAGCCTGAGAAGTATTTGCTTTAACCGTTTTTGTTTTATTTCTTTGCTTTTCCACCCAACTCTTATGATGCTTTCCACCTTTGCGAGGAGATTTATTCTTTATCCCTTTTACTTTGTTCACATTAGAGTATCCCTTGAGACAGTTATTGGAGGGGCATCAATTGCAAGATTTTAAAGTTTTGCATACAAATCATTAGCAACTCTGTCAACCAATGCATTTCCCTCAGACGAATTTGATGCTTTTGAGGCTATTCTCACTAGTTTAAGACAAAGAAGCCTATAACGTTGTGTACAATCTAGGTCAACATCTTCTTCAACTCAGGTTCCAATATCACCTTTAACTATCATGCTTCTTCCTCCCCGTGTCCATCTCCTCAACACATAATTTGCAGGAATGAACTTGATATCAAGCACATCAAATATTTTCAAAGCATGGCAGCACAGAATTCCAAAAGTCTCAAACTTCCTACAACTACATGCAATAGTAGGGCCAACTGGGTTACACTCGACGTTAAAATTCCATTCTCTGTCAACAAAAACAACTATGTTGTTATGAATGGTAGCACTCTCCTTCTGAAATTTAATAAAACAAGCAGTAATCCAGATATACTTGTGTTGAAGTTCTTCAAATATTTTAGGAGTATAAATTTCTAACGCTTGGTTCATAATGGGTGACATGGGAAAGATATTTCTTGGAGTTTTATTTCTTGCATCAAACTTCGCCTTCAACTCATTATAATGCTTATCATTCACCACCCTCTCGAAATGTTTAAAAAACTGAACAAGATCCAAACTGGATTTCAAGTAATCCTTCAAATCACCATTCAAACTCTCACTGAGTTGTGTACTTCGCATACCTATGGTGAAAGCCTTCTTCATATAACACTTAGCCCATTTCTCTTTGAGTCCATATATATAATCTAACCATGAAGAATCTGTAATTAGTTGATCACTAGGTAATTTCATCCATGCATTCTCAAACTCTATTACTTCCTCATACTAAAACATACAAGATTTAAAATCTAAAAAAAAAACGTGATCCATCTTTCATCAAATTTCCTAAATGTTTAATGGCATTTTGCATTATGTGCCAAGTACACAAACCATGCCATATATCGGGCAAAACCTCAGATATCGCATTTTCCATTGCAGCATCTTGATCGGTAGAAATGGTTAATGGTTTCTTTTGCCCATGGACTTCCAAGAACGCCTAAAACAATCATTTGAAAGATTCTGAAGTCTCATCATATAACAAGGCAGCCTCAAAAATGCATATGCCTCTATGGTGATTAAATCCAGTAAATACACTGGATGGCTTATATTCTTTGTTAGTACAAAATGTTGTATCAAAGCTAATTACATCACCAAAATGAGCATAGTCTATTAATACCTTTGGATCTGCCCATAATATATTTGTTATCTACTCCTCACTATCCAACTGTAATGCATATATAAAAGAAAGGTTTCTCCTTGTTTGTTTTTTAATGTACATCAACGAACTACCAGCTTCACCATAAGATAAGTCATGCTGACGTTTTGTTCGGAGGTAATTCTTTTGATCTTGTTTGATAAACCTAATGTTTTCTTTTCCACCTGCTTGCCTGCTCATGTACTCAAATATGGCCTTAGGTTTTATTCTAGAATCATCGGCTAGATCAATCTCTATCGCATGGACATCTGAAACTTTCCGTTGCGACCGCATCATATGCAAGGTAGCCGGTAAATGTAGGGGATGATTATGCTCTTCAATAAATATATTGAAAGAAAAACATATCCGGAACGATTCATGAAGATCGATAAGCATGCACGACAATCACTATAAAATATATGTTTTAGGCATACCTGAATCCATGGTTGAAGAATAAGAACTCCTCAATGTCTTCTTGTATGCTCCTCGTATAACACAATCAATGTTTGTCTGGTCTACCCTCTTTCCCTTTTTACTTTAGGTCGTTAGTCTCACTTAATGGGTCAGTGATAACTATATATAGGGGTGAGGGTAGGGACCAACCCTGCAATAAAATTAGGGTTTCCTCCCCATTAAGGAAACAATACCTTAGGTCCACACATAGAAATAAATATTTCATACCATTAAGGTGTGCTAATAGAATCCAATATCTCCATAGAGATCACTTACCAATAATATTGGATTATTTCTGCTTACTCCATCTTTAGTCAACACCACCAAATCGGTTTTGGAAACAAATCTTTGACCAAATCTTTGACTATGCTAGCCCACCTAATAGGAAATCTTACAATCTCTCACTTGGGCAGCATATGTCACAAGTTTTAGATTTTAAAAATTTATTTAAAACGACTCTCCGATTTAGATAAACTGAATGTGGCCACAAATAAAACAGTGTCGAATGGAATACACCTTAAACCAAATGCCTTGGTCCGAATGAGAATTACAAACACCCAACCGTATTGATCATCACATCTAAAGCGATATGAGACCACACACGTCAAAGTGCTCATAACATCACCGACTTGGGCTGAGCAGTATGAAAGTGTGGTATAGAAATAACATGCTATAGTGATGATCATGTTTATTTCCAAATTGGTCCTGGCTCGAAAACCAAATGAGCCCTATGAGACAAATACCGAAGGTCTCATTAACTACAAGCGTCTCCCAAACGCTCAAGCTTCAATCAAAGAAGCTCATTGGGACTGAATCCGGATGTCCCACAACACTAACACTAGACCTCAATCAAACGAGGCTTTGCTAGCGACTGGATGTGTGTGTATTAACTGGAACCTCAGATACCGAATGAGGTAAATACACCACATATAACCTCAAATTTTTTATTTTTTTTTTTTATAAGAGGCAAATAAATAAGTGTATACACATAAACAAATGGCCATAATAAAAATGCATATATATTCTTGAGAAGAATAATAATGCATCATATGTATAAACTAAAACTGAAAGTCAAATGCGAACATATTGAGCAAAACTCCCACTAATAAAATGCATCAAAAGAACTAACAAGTCCCATATTAGTGACATGCTCTTGAAAGACTTTTGGAGTCAAGCCCTTAGTAAGAGGATCTGCAATCATGTTTTCTGTAGCAATCTATTCCATTGTAATCTGTGACTCTTGAACTTTCTCTTTGACAAAAAATTACTTAATGTCAATGTATTTAGAGTCTGAAGTACTTTTACGGTTATAAAAGAAACAAACTGCAGCGGAGTTGTCACAGAACATCCTCAATGGTTTAGATATAGAGTCAACAATTTGTAATAATATAGTTCTATAGAAATTTATGATTCATGAGCTTACTCTCACTGATCTTTAGATAAATCTATTCGATTCCTCCCATTTTCATAAAGAACCTTAGCTTGAACATAATTAACAATCACTGGCTTAGGAGGCTCATCAATTAAGATTAAAATTTATTATCATAATAGCCAGAGAAATATTAAAGGATTAGTTCCACTCCTTAAAATTGGAACCATTCAAATTTTTTATAACAGAAAATAGCTGAGAAGTCAAAGCTGACAAATATAATCATACATATTTACCAAAATATATATAATATGCAAGAACAGAAGGCATATTAAACTTCTCAACAATATAATTAAATCTGACTAATTGGGCTGTTAATCAGATTATTCCAGTATTGTTTTCAATAACTGTAGGAAAACAGAAACTGGGGAAAGATCTAACGTCATCGGGGTCACACCTGTGGTGGCAAGATCACCCAACACGTAGTGTAATCTTTCACATGCAAGGCGAGACGCTCAAAACAACACCACTTTGAAGATTCCGTCACCTGTGGTGGCAAGACAAGAACCTCCAAAGCTATGAAGCCCAAAATGTCACCCTCACACTATCAAGCGAAACCGACCAAATGAAGACTCACCTGTGGTGGCAAGAGCACATCATTCGCCATATGGTCTCCTTGACTGCAAACCATCCTGAATAGTCAATAGTAATTTCACAATCTCAGTAACTAGCCCACTAAGTGGAAGCATAATCACTGAAATTATGAAAACCTATAGACTTGGATTGCTACCAAATGCCCATGGGTTTAGATTTTGGATGCAAACAATAAGATGAGCTATTTCAGTATTTAATTGATAAAATATTCAACATAAGCCTACAAAAGCAACCCATTATAAACCCTAATAGTCAATATGGTAATACCATAATTTAACAGTTATCAAAGTGAGTACATTCTTAGTATGACAGTTTTGTACTTCCAGCCATTACCATAAATAAATAAAAATCTAAATATGGTATTTTCTATAATGACAACATGCTAAATATGAAAGTTCATAATATTTATTCATGATAACAAAAACACATGAAATATGTTACTTTATCCATAATTCATTAGATATACAAAGTTGTATACAAAAATGAACTTTCAACCCAAATGACTTTAATATCCAACATAAATATTAGCCCATAAACTTTAAAGTCAATCATAATAAAGTCTCATAGTTTCTTCAAGTCAAAAGAAAATTAGCTAATAGGGCACATAAACCGAATAACTTATAGGCCAAAAAACAACAATAAGTCTTTAATAAATAAAGGTAATGTTGGCTTAGATCCATAGTAAGTATAAACAACTCCATAGGCTTTATGCCAATAAGCCACTAAAACTTGAATGAGTTCATTTAAATCATTCAAATATAATATATTTGTTTTATCTCGATGAATTTTCAATAAAATTGAACTTTATCATAAGTACAAATATGACATATAAATTTGAAGAAATATTACTTAAACAATGCACTTGTGATATTTTGAATCATAAATGGGTGTCAAAACTTATAATTATGTGTCTCGTGACGAAACCTGATGTCACGGATGATAAATATAACATCGAAAAAAATATCAAAATACCCCAGATTGACTTAAAATTTATGAAACGATAAGTGTAATATATATAATAAAACATGTATGATAGATCTATTACCCTCAATAGGATAATAATTTATTCTCCCACTAATATAAGAGAGTAGGACTAGATGACCTAATAAAAATACCATTTATAAGAGTCAATATCTGTTCATATTAGAATTAGATCTAACTGTTGGCTTGAATAAGCAGTGGCATAATAGTCAATAGTATAAACAGGTTTCAGAAGTCATTTCAATAAATCAAAATTAAATGATTTCTGATTCCATTTGCATAAACTGTTTATGGTTTATATAATTATTAGACTCAAAAACTCGATTTCATTGAAATTATGCTGAAAATAGTTAATAAACTATCAACATGTAGAAGCAACGTAGGATGATCTTGTGTCATAACATCTCAAATATGAGTATAGATATCATCATTAATATTAATCTTTAATATGCTAACTCTACCCACAAGAATCTTCACAAAAAATTGATTTAAATAGACCACACCAATAACAAAGTTTAACTTTGTGAGATTCATGTGCATTCACTGTAATGACTATATCACTCAAGAGTTATAGTTGAAACTGTATCCTTATCCTTTAAGACAGGAATACACTGGTCCTCTCATTTTCTTGTATTAACTGTGAAAAGAACAATAACTTTGAGATCCCCTTACCTTTGGGATCACAAACTTTAGGTTACTGTCATTTTCTTTAACTTTGGTGACATCATCTTTAGGCAAATGTCACCTATTATGCTGCCCTAGGAAAAACCATGAAAGAACAAGATACGTCACTTTGGTGGAATCCACATCACCCTTTCATGATTCCCTATAGTGATTGAATCCAATAGCACAAGAATTAATATGAATTTGCTTTTGTCACTTTTTTTTTTTTTTTTTTTAACCAAACCATAAAAAAAAAAAAAAACACACGTGTTTGTTTGTCAACCCTTTTTTTTTTTTTTTTTTTTTTTAAACAATCAAAAAAGTAAAAGCAATCTATTGTATTTGCTTTTGTCAACTTTTTTTTTTTATATCAAACCGTACAAAGCAACCGTGTTGCTTTGTCAACACGGTTCCCAATTTCAGACTATTCTCTAAAACTAACACCACTACAGTCTGCAAAACCTGCAACTCAATGTCTTTTTTTATTTTTTTATTTTTTTATTTTTTTTTACGAGCCAGTCTCCCAATTCCAACAAAAATCCATTTGATTTCCACCACAAACAGAGATAAAACCTTACCCACCATGTTTCTGGTTGGGAGGAAAGATTGGAGACCAAGAGAGTTTCTGGTTGGGAGGGAAGATCTTCACTTGGACTCGATTAGATTATGCAAAAAAACGCTGAGCAAGGACAGGTCAATCTTTGGCATTGGGTTGTTTATCGGAGCCGTGGCTATTCGATATGGGTATGATTGTGGTTGCAAAGTTGCAAAGCTTCTCGCCATTAATGACTCGGACCGTTATCATTCCAAGTTTCATGATTTCTTTCCTATGTCCACCACTCCACGTTCCCTATGTCCACTCCACGTCGCCATCATATTTAGAGGAGGAGATTGATAGGAAGAGAATGTTTGATTGCCCGAACCAGAGGAGAAAAAAATTGATGTTTATTACTGGTGGTACAGCCGATCGATTTTTCATGAACGAGGCTCTGATACCATTGAAAGAAAAACATATCCGGAACGATTCATGAAGATCGATAAGCATGCACGACAATCACTATAAAATATATGTTTTAGGCATACCTGAATCCATGGTTGAAGAATAAGAACTCCTCAATGTCTTCTTGTATGCTCCTCGTATAACACAATCAATGTTGGTCTGGTCTACCCTCTTTCCCTTTTTACTTTAGGTCGTTAGTCTCACTTAATGGGTCAGTGATAACTATATATAGGGGTGAGGGTAGGGACCAACCCTGCAATAAAATTAGGGTTTCCTCCCCATTAAGGAAACAATACCTTAGGTCCACACATAGAAATAAATATTTCATACCATTAAGGTGTGCTAATAGAATTCAATATCTCCATAGAGATCACTTACCAATAATATTGGATTATTTCTGCTTACTCCATCTTTAGTCAACACCACCAAATCGGTTTTGGAAACAAATCTTTGACTATGCTAGCCCACCTAATAGAAAATCTTACATATATTACATTGATATTGTCCATTATCAACATGCAGAATTCCCATCCGTTCATTACAATTAGTTCTTGTCTCTGCTCTTTGTATCTTTGTATCAACATCTTGTTTGTCTTTTTTCCTCAAACCTTATTTACAAAATGCGAATTTCCTCGAAGTTAGGATTGATTTATCAGTTCTGCTCCAATGTGCATAGTCTCTCCTCACACTGAAACCCATCCTTCCCCCATAGGAATTATAGAATTTATAAGCCTCGATCTCTGAATTAAATTTCATACTGACCCGAGGCTCAATCTCGAAATCTAGACCTATGTCTTGATCTCCCATAATATTACCTATAGTTTTGATACTGTTTAGATAACCGTCCTTATAAAATAAACATCATGAATCTCAAATTCTCAATCAAGTAAGACTGAAAATAATAACAAACAAAAATCAAACTATGATAAAAACTTGGAAACAATTCAAGTAAGACTGTGAAAATAACAACCATTGAGTACATACAAGAGGTCAACAGATGGTTATGGAGAACTCTGTAATACTTGATTGGAAGTACATTTAAGACGTAGGAATTGTAGTTTTCCTTTTTTTTTTTTTTTTTTCAAAGCCAATCTTGGAAGTTGTAAATCAAATTTAGAGATAGTGGTTTTGATAGCTTCAGCTCCTTGGAATGAGCTACTACTCCATTAGCAGCTCTACACAACCACCACTAAAGGAAATAATTTACTCATGAATAATCAGATCAATTGAAAAACAACAGAAATAAATTGGAAAACAACAAGATACAATTGAAATAGGCATAGCTATGGCCATTACAACATTTAAAAAAAAAAAAGAAGAAGAAGAAGAAGAAGAAGAAGAAGAAGAAGAAGAGAGAGAGAGAAACTCATGCAGGAAACCTATTTGACGTTGAAGTTTAAAAATAAAAATAAAGTAACACCATTCTGCCCTATTCATAATCATGAAATTAATCTAACTTCCAGATGGAATCAGAAACACCCCTCCCCCACACCCCCACCGGAAAAAAAAAAAGGCAAAAGGACATCCAAATAAGTCCAACAACTACTTTGAATTGGAACATGACCAGACACACCACACATGACCTCCATTCCTGTTTCAATTTTATTAGAAGTTAAAACACAAACAATCATGCTACCCCCCCCCCCCCCAAAAAAAAAAAACTCACACTCACACTCACACCACTAGAACAAAGAAAAAGTATGCCATCCCATGCTTTTCACATGCTCCACATCAGTGTCCCACCCCACCTCTAGGTCTCAGCCATATTATCTTCTCAACTTTTATTTCCTGAGTGGGACCAGATTCCAAGGGCTTGAAGAACTTAATTTGTCTCATGATGTTGGCAAATCCTCAAGGGCAGTCCTTAAGAGAAGCTGATCTGCACCAAATGGAGGACACGTCTACCTCTGAATATGTTTAATTCTCCATCTCAGAGGGCTAAATAATATTTTTTTTTCTATTTCTGAACAAATACAAAGCTGGGGCTTCCCAGAAAAGCCGATTTGTTAAAGCCCAATAAGCGACTCTCCTGATCTGCTTTGCAAATAATTCTGATCTGTGGGACATGGGTTCCATCACAAAATCCTAGAAAAACGCATGGGACCATTTGAGTTCTATAGTAAACAATGCACCCACTTAGACCAGCACAACCAACACAAAACTCAAGTCCTAACTAGAATTACAAAGGAATTTGCAGTACAGGATCATCAAAACAAAGAGAACTTGGAGCGAATTTTTATAACTTGAAAAATAATGATCAGAATGACCTGATATTCAGGTCGAGTAGTCTTCTTGAGTTATCACAATCTGCCTACACCATCTCAGAAAATTGAGATCTAGAGAAGGGTGTGCAGAGTAATCCTAGTGGAACAAGGAAAACAGAGTAATGTTGAAACTAGAATTCTTAAAGGTCCAATGCAGATTTTCAGAACAGTTCAAGAGAGTATATAAACAAAACTCAAATTTTTCTATCCTTCCATCACGAAATCCTCAAGAGAAGCTGATCTGCTTTGCAAATAATTCTGATCCACTCTATGACTCTCTCTTCCATTGAAAATACATTGCAGAACAATCTCAAATTCATCTTCTACCAAAGACACCACCACAAACACGCTAGTAACATAGCCTTCCATAAAAATCAGATATGCTAAATTATTGCCATTTCTTCTGCAACTATTATTTCTTAGAGACAAATGAATAATCAATTAAACATTGCCCCATCTTCAAATATTAAATTGAAGCAATAAAAATAAATGAAGCAGAGAACTCACCAGTTCCAGATGATGATCGCACAGAGAAAGGAGAAATCACCGGCGGTCTGTTAGAGACGGTGAGATGAACGCCGGCGGCCTATTGGAGATGGTGGGATGAACGCCAAAGGTAGAGAGGAAGTTCCCGCACGACAAACAAATCCTATTTTTTTTATTTAAAATCTTGCATCGATCTCTCAAAGATTTGATCATAAGAAGATGATAAGGTGTATCGCTGATGTATATTTTTCACTAAGGTTGAAGCCATCCACACCATAGGATCAATAAAATCCTAGTACACGATATATGACTCACCCCCGCGCTATAGAAGAGCCGAATCCGACCAACTCGGCCATTTCAACAAGTAGAAGCTAAACGTCTTGTACTGTTTATGTTTTTAAAAGGGAGAAATTTTGAATTTGAATCTTCTTCATAGTGAACCTTGCAATTCCATCATGTAATCTAATACAAAATAATATATTAACAGTACTTTTGAAGGCAATTGGTTCTGTAGTATAGATTGGACCAGTGTTATCGATTCAAATTATTCAGCTGAACCGAATTTTTTCAAATTTTATCAAAAATTTGGACCGAATACAAATTAAAAATAAAATTCGGTAAAATTCCCGATTTTTTCAAAAGTGAATATAAAACGCGAATAATTCGGACCGAATCCGAATTAAACCGAATTATTCGGTCCAATTAAACAATATTTAAAAAAAAAACAATAAAAAAAAAAACCCCAATAAGCTTTTTTGACCGAATCCTTAAATTAATCAATCGAATTATTCCGAATAATTCTCCGCCCGAATAATTTCCGAATCCAAATTTGTTAACTATGGACTGGACTAGATTCTCTACCCATGTGGGTACCTCCAAACAGGATGTTCCCACATGGGTTGGTACCAATGAAATAAAGTCGGTATGTAGTTTACATCCATTAATAATAAAAATAATACCATCGTTACGTAGGAATACATATTATGGATGCAGAAAGATCTAGAACGCAACCTCCCTGTCGAAAATCCAACTAAAACCCACGGTACGTGGCTTCGACTTAAGTGCTCGTTCTTCCGCTCGTTGGTGCAGCTTTCGAAACCTGGAAGCCAAACCACACACAAAATCCTGGGCCTCGTTGGCAGCGCTGTTGAGACCCTCTAGCTTCTCCAGCTTCCACCGCCTAACCAGGAAATCCAATATGTCCGCGTAATCGCCGGCCGTGTAGACGCCAACCCTCTGTGCGACAGCAGCGAAGTTATCGAATAGATTGGGATCTTGGCCGTCATACATGAGGTAAGCAGGCATGGCGATCTTCTTTCGCATCATATCGGCGATCCCGAGCATTGCGTCGGAGGGGTCTATCTCCAGTAGCTTCTCCACCATTTTCACGTATGCATTCTCGTGCCGCTTCTCGTCTGCTGCAATACTACCGCATATGCGTGCCAACACTGTGTCCCCATGCTCCTTAGCCAGCCGGGCTGTGTTGCCGTGTGAGACAAACGTGGCCCTCTCTTGGAACGACGTGTACACGTATCCCAAGTAGGGATTGTTCTCTGTTCCCGTGTCCTGTCCAATTAAAATCAACCACGTATGTGAGTCAGAAATGCCAAATTGCACATATATGTATGTATTTATGTATATATATATATATATATATATAGTATACATCTTAATGCATGTTTCATGTTACGAAATGTATTACTACTCACCATGCCACCGCCGATAAGGTACTGAATGGTGCGCTCGATCTTGGGCATATTGACACGACCGGAGAGATACAGGTAGGTCTTGAGCAGGTCGCCGTGTCGGTTCTCTTCGGCGGTCCAACCACGGTTCCAGGTGGCCCAAGCATCCGGGCTGGCACCGGTCTCGTCGTTGACCCCGTCGAGCCGGTTCACGAAAGACTGGTACGTGGGTAGGGCCTCTTCTGTGATCATGTCACCGACCAACACCACCAAGTAGTCATCGGGCAATTCCGATGATCTCTCACGTAACTCACGCACTTGCCCCTCAAACACATCCGTCGGCAAGGATGAGTCCGGCAAAAAATCGTGCGGCTGCCAGCACTGCTCCACTGGTTTTAGTAGTGGGAGTATCTTTTCCTCGGCCCAGCCGTTAAGAGACTTGAAGATCTCCACCTTCTCAGGTGGCATCGAGTGTGTCCTCGATGGGCCTGTCACTGCCGGACGTGGCTGAGGTGGTGCTGCTACGGCAGAAACCGACAGTTGCCGGAGTTTGACGACGCGTGTGGCTGGGGTTTTGGTTTTGACATTGTTACCGAGGGAGGAGAGTTGTTGTGGGTGGCAAAGGCTCTGTGAGTGCAGCATATTTGCTTAATTTTCTCTCTCAGGCAAAGGGGTTATGAAGCTTTATAACTCTCAGAGAGGGTATAGCAAGAGCTTCTTACAGAGATGAGAGCGGGTATAACTCTCGTGTCTGTAGGCTGGCGGTGGAGGTTTGAGTACAGAGATGGCTAATTGGGGAGAAAGAATCATCTATTTGTAGAAGCCTCTTATGATATTCAACCAAGATCTTATAGTTAATTACAGTTCCAAAACTTGAGCAGTCTTAGTTGTCTTCGTCTCTAACTCCGTGACTACACGGGTGTGTCAATTAAGAACTAAGGTGAAGATCTTCTTGCGTTAAGAAAAGGCTGCTAGTTCCAACTTAAAGTCAAAAGAGAAGAATACTAGTTAGTCCATTTCTGGAATTCTTTGAGGGCTGGGAAATAGACAGGTGTAATCATGGAAGTTAGACAATAAGAAGCATTCTAGTTTCGAGGACTTCACTGAAGCTGTAAACCCTTGACTTAAAAGCCGTAGGATCAATTCGATTGCAACTTCGATTGGATCGCCATTGCTTTCTTTTGAAGTATAAGCTAATAGTCAGAAAATAATTGACTGATATAATAGTTTAATATATTTCGTTGGAAACTACCTTGTAATTATTTGCATCAATTTTCAAAGGCACCACTTAGTCAGATCGATTTTCATGCTCTCTGATGTCACTCAAACCATAAATAGTAGTACAGCATTACATCTCCTCAATTCAATGAATGGCATGTCATCTAAAACATTTGAATGGATTTCATGATCTTTTGACCGTTTAGTGGTGGAAATGGACTGCAATTTCATTTTTTTTTTTTAATATAATTTTCATTTTATGTTTGGACAGTGTAATTCATTGGTAGACTCCTTAATTAGAAAGGCGCTTTTTTTTATAAGTAAGATAGTTTGATCAAACTCTATTCCGTGATTAATAAAATATTATAATTTAATAATTACAAACGTACTTATTTTAATGAATAATTATTTTTTTTATAAAAAAAAAATGTGAAAAAAAAGATAGAGAGGGAGGAAAAATATCAATGAAACAGTATGACACCTGCAATATACAATAACAGAAAGAGAGGGAAAAATGTTGGAGTTAGGTGTCTTGAGTCTGTATTTAAAATTGCATCTATTTAAAATTGGGTTTGGTTTGGATCAACAACATGTATAGAGGTATAATTATAATTATGTGTGGTTTTTGGTTTCATATATATTTCTCAGTAGTGAAAACTCTAATCACAAGTAAAAGGGGTCATTCTGTGAGATGGATAGTGGTATAGAGAGTTTTTTTTTTCCTCAGGAATAATGCAAAATCTCTGTTCTCTCAGGTGGATATATGCAATCTTGTCGAACCATGGTGAATTCTTCATCTTGTTTACTTGAATTTCTTTTTCATGGTTGTGATTTCGTCCCCAATTTTTTTTTCTTAGGTTAGAGAACGCTACCCTACTAGAAAATATACACACTAGCACATGGGCCAATAGAACGGTGTGCAAGAGCATATTCAGCATTGGGGCAACATTGTCTTTCCACACCTACTGTGTGTAGGGATAGACACATAGGTGGATAATGTTCTTTCTTCTTAATTTTAATTTACTTTTATTATTAATTTATTAATTTTTTTTATATGATCACAACCCACAAGTCCCATGCTTGTTAAGGGTACGTGTCGATCAATTCGGTTGATTTAAGATACACTATGTTCAAGCTGAATAACTTTCATAACCTCAAAATCGAAAACTAAACCAAATCAATTCAATTTCTCTTCGGATTCTATATACGATTCATACATGGTTTCAATAATTCTCTTCAAAATAACAAACTGAAAAAAAAAAAAAAAAATGAAAAAAACCACCTTTTTTTTTTGATAAAAGATGGAAAAAACACACAACCTTATAAAACCAAAGTTTCATGATTTTAAATCTAGTAAATTTCAACAATTTTTACACGACTCAAACAACCAAAATTTCATTTTTTAAATTCAAACTATAGCAATTTTTTTTTTATCTGCTAACAAGTCAGACCAGTGAAGTTCCCGATAATAATAATAAAAAAAAAAAAAAAAAAAAAAGAAGAAGAAGAAGAAGAACAGCGGTGTACCACCGGTTCTTGCTACTGTATCAAATAGTCAAAGGCTGCTTAATTTATGTATTTGGACAAAAAGACGGTCCCAAATAAAAAAATAAAGCAGGGATGTCAAAATTTGGCTCCACTGGTATGTTAGATCTGAACGAATCGGATGAAGTTTAAGATTGGTTTAATTAATAATTAAATGTGTCAAGTTCAAGTGTCGATAGATTACAAGTTGAATATTATTATTATTATTATTATTTTTATTTTTTTTTTTCGTTAAGAATCATCAATAGAAGTTAGTGGTCTAACAAATGAAGAGGATGGACTGAATATTGTGATTGATCGAAAACAATCGCTTATAACCCGATTAGCTCATTTAACCTGATTATAACTCATTTATGATCCATTTAAGAAATGTTTATAGCTTGAATAGTCAAATAACATGTTTAAAACTTGACTATAACACAATAAGCCTGATTATGGATTGATAACTAACTGATCAAATAGAAATATATTCATACCTAGCCTAAGAGAAATGATTACTTAAATTTGCAGACATGATACAAAGCCTTAAATTTGTGGAAATGGACTGAACCCAATTGAAACCGTTCGAACCCATTTCATTGACACACCTAGTGTCAAGTGGTATAATTGTAATTAATTATAAGACTGTGGCTTATATGTAATATCAAATATATGTAGTTTGACAAAATACTATGTTCACAAGAGAGATGTGAACAATTCCAATTGTGATAGAGAAAGGGTTACAAACTCCCTTTCTAACGCTTAATTGTGTTTGCAAAGAAATTCCAACAACCTAAATAACCCATCACAAAAATTTAAAGGAAAAAAAAAAAACAATTTCAGGGCCTTAAGCCCTAGGGACTTTTAACGGAATGATGATTTAGTGATTTTGACGGTTGCATATACAAGAAATGGTCTGAAATACAACCACGTATGAAACACATAATAAGTGGATATATAAAGAACTATTGTCCATAAATTATTCTAGGATATTTATAGAAAAAAGTATTTTAAGATAACTAATTGAAGCAAGCCTGGTGTACCAGGTAGTGGGTACGTTCTATTTTCTTTATTTCCACGAACCAGTCTAGGTTACGAAGGACCAGTAAGAAGAAAGCAAAGACAGCTAAAGTGGTAGAACTGTAATTAACTATAAGACCGTGGTTGAATATCATAATTGGCCTTACTTCCCAATTAGCTTTCTTTATTTTCATGAACGAGTCTTGTTTTCTTTTGGTAGGATTTGACAGTCGTATTTTATTTATTAGAAAAAGATCTCTATTTAGTTGCATGTTCATACGTCTAGACATAAGGATTATGGAAAGATAACCCCGTCCCTCAATTGAATGCTTATAGATCTACCCTGATTAATCCTCATGCTAGCACAATTGCCACTTGACCGCTGACTTCATTTATGACATAGCCGACTCATTAGGTCTAAAATTTCACATTGGATTAAAGTATCCTGAGGTCTATCTGCTAACTAAATTTCATCCATGGCACAATTAAGCGTGGGTCTCACTTTCCATTTCTTTCTCATCGTGGTATACGGGGACAGGGAACAACTCAGGAAATGGGACACGAGGTGCTTAGTGTGTTGCACATTACGCAGAATATTAATTATTGGAGGAACCCTCTTGTCACATATGATATAAGAGATGACATCTCTGTTGACTTTTATCCACTGACAAATTCTCTATCACTGTCCTTCCAAAGTTTGGAACAACCCAGTCCGCACACCTGAGCCTTACCTTTGAGAATAGAAACTCAAAAGTTTCCAAAGGGTCCGTTTCATACTGTTTCTATTGTTTCTATTTAAAAAAATGACATAAACATAAAATTTCGATTTTAAGAATAAAAACGAAATTGAAGATGTTTGATAAATCATATTTCTAAAAGTCGATAGTAATCAGCGAAAGAATAACCACAAATCATTTTAAGAAACGATGAGTCGTTTCTTAAAACATAAATAGGTAGAAATTTCAATTTTAATTTCTGAAAACAAGTAAAACAAAACAATTTTATCAAATAGTTTTTGTTTCGTTTCTTGAAACGTTATCAAACGGGTCCATAGTCTGTGATGCTTTGGTAAAATCAAACAAGAAGACTAATTATTTGATCCATTCGTGTAGGATAGTTGTTGTTGTTGTTATGTGGGTAGGAGTTATTGCCACAGTGGAGTTAATAGTTATGTAACTTAATATGATAAGTTAGTAGAAATTAGAGATAAAATATGTAAATAGAATACGTGAGTTTGTTACTATTTTTTATTTTATTTAATAGGAACTAATATTGAATAGAAGGGCAATGAAAAATTATCCTAAATTATCTTTTTAGATTTATCTTGAAAAGAGGTAGTTACCTCCCAATTAACCAGACGTCTGATTTCGTCCGTAAAGCCAAGAGACAAACATCTCCTATAGCCAAAACCCTATTATATCTCTCCTATTTTCTCTCAATCTAGTACTCTCTCTTCCTCTCTTGACCGTGTATGCATCATGAAACCAAAAGAGAAGTCCATGAAATTCTTGGCGCTTAACAGGTGTCAATTAAAAACAAAGGTAAAGACCTCTATTGCGTTAAGGAGAGGTAGCTAGTTCCAACTTAAAATCAAAAGAGAAGAATAATATAATATTTAGTTATAAGGCAATGTCCACTTCTGGTCTTCAACCTGTAAACCCTTGACTTAAAAAGGCGTAGGATCGGTTCTATTGCAACTTTGACTGGGATCGCTATTGCTTACTGTTGATGTATCAGCTTTGATCGGGCGAGAGTGCGAGACTATTAGCCAAAAAATATATAACAGTCAGATTATTCTTGACTGATATAATAGTTTAATATATTTAATTAAACAAAAATATCCCACTTTTACTAGTTCTAAATGTGTTAATTGGTTTGGTTTCAATTTAAATGGTTCAATTCGGTTTAGTTCGATTTACATTTATTTTGGTTGAAATCAAAATCACATCATTTACTAAACAGTTACACTTTCTGAAACCGCAATCATTTAGCAAACAGTTTTAGTTTCGATTTATTTTATATGGTTTCTAATCGGATAACAATTGTTTTGCTAGTTTATTCACATGTTTACTAAAATTTGCTTTTAATGATAAACGGAAAGAGGGTAATAAGGTTTCGCTTCATTGTTATGTTTTGAGCGTAAAGTACGTATATGCTCCTTTTAACTTAAGTTACAAAGTTGATTCAGTGCTTTTTGCTCATAATTAATTCTGAAAATGAAAAGCACCACTTTTATATTCTAAAAAAGGGACATCAAAACCTTAATAGTGTCCGGTTCATTTAAAAAAAAACAAGAAATTAAACCGGACTTACCATACAGTTTTTTATCTCATTTATATTCCACAAAAAATGAAAAAAATAAAAGAATTCATTTTTTAAATGTTACATTACAGAGCCTTAACGTCTTGTGCTGTTTGTGTTATTAAAAGGGAGAATTTTTTATTTTGAATCTTCTTCATAGTGGACCTTGCAATCCCATCGTGTAATCCAATACGAAATAATATATTAACAGTACTTTTAAAGGCAAATGGTTCTTTATTATAGACTGGACTGGATTCTCTACCCATGTCCGTGGGAAGCAGGTATGTAGTTTACATCCATTAATAAAAATTAAAACAAAATCCCATCGTTAGATAGGAATTCATATTACGGATGCGGAAAGATCTAGAACGCAACTTCCCTTTCGAAAATCCAACTGAAGCCAACGGTACGTGGCTTTGTCTTACGTGCTCGTTCTTCAGCTCGTTGGTGCAGCTTTCGGAACCTGGGAGCCAAACCACACACAAAATCCTGGGCTTCGTTGGCAGCGCTGTTGAGACCCTCTAGTTTCTCCAGCTTCCACCGCCCAACCAGGAAATCCAGAATGTCTGCGTAGTCACCGGCCGTGTAAACGCCGACCCTCTGTGCGACAGCGGCGAAATTATCGAATAGATTGGGATCTTGGCCGTCATACATGAGGTAAGCAGGCATGGCGATCTTCTTTCGCATCATATCAGCGATCCCAAGCATTGCGTCGGAAGGGTCTATCTCCAGTAGCTTCTCCACCATTTTCACGTATGCATTCTCGTGCCGCTTCTCGTCTGCTGCAATACTACCGCAGATGCGTGCCAACACTGTGTCCCCATGCTCCTTAGCCAGCCGGGCTGTGTTGCCGTGTGATACAAACGTGGCCCTCTCTTGGAACGACGTGTACACGTATCCCAAGTAGGGATTGTTCTCTGTTCCCGTGTCCTGTCCAATTAAAATCAACCACGTATGTCAGTCAGAAATGCCAAATTGCACATATATGTATGTATAATATACATCATAATGCATGTTTCATGTTACGAAATATCCTTCACTAATTTACTACTCACCATGCCACTGCCGATAAGATACTGAATGGTGCGCTCGATCTTGGGCATATTGACACGACCGGAGAGATACAGGTAGGTCTTGAGCAGGTCGCCGTGTCGGTTCTCTTCGGCGGTCCAACCACGGTTCCAGGTGGCCCAAGCATCCGGGCTGGCACCGGTCTCGTCATTGACCCCGTCGAGCCGGTTCACGAAAGACTGGTACGTGGGTAGGGCCTCTTCTGTGATCATGTCACCGACCAACACCACCAAGTAGTCATCGGGCAATTCCGACGATCTCTCACGTAACTCACGCACTTGTCCCTCAAACACATCCGTCGGCAAGGATGAGTCCGGCAAGAAATCGTGCGGCTGCCAGCACTGCTCTACTGGTTTTAGTAGTGGGAGTATCTTTTCCTCGGCCCAGCCGTTAAGAGACTTGAAGATCTCCACCTTCTCAGGTGGCATCGAGTGTGTCCTCGATGGGCCTGTCACTGCCGGACGTGGCTGAGGTGGTGCTGCTAGGGCAGAAACAGACAGTTGCCGGAGTTTGACGACGCGGGTGGCTGGGGTTTTGGTTTTGACATTGTTGCCGAGGGAGAAGAGTTGTTGTGGGTGGCAAAGGCTCTGTGAGTGCAGCATATTTGCTTAATTTTCTATCAGGAAAAGGGTTTAGCAAGAGTTTCTTACAGATGAGAGCGGGTGTGGCCCTCGTGTCTGTAGGCTGGAGTTGAAGGCTTGAGTATTGAGAACTTGAGATGGCTAATTGGGAAGGAAGAATGATCTATATATAGAAGCCCCTTATGATACTCAACCACGGTTTTTGGAAATGGGAGAAGAGGTGCTTAGTGTGTTGCACATTACGCAAAATTTCAATTATTGGAGGTAGTCTCTTGTCACCTGTGATATGAGAGACGAGGTCTTTTTTGACTTAATCCACTTGACAGATTCTCCTTTACTATTCTTTCAAAGCTTGGAGCAACCTAGTTCGCAAAATGGAATCTAGTATTGGTATCGGATCGACCGATCGAATGTATCGGATAGGTATCGGTGGAGACCGATCCTGATACCTAACCAATCCTGAAACGAGTATCGATATTGCACTGGGTATCGGATATCGATCGGGATCGCCTGATCCAACCCGATCCGTTAAAAAAAATTTAAAGCTTAAAAGGATGAACAGAATAGAAGAGAGAGAGAGAGAGAGTTTGGATCCAGTGTTAGGGTTTCTTTAGCTGCCGAAGCCCGAAAGAGAGAACAGTAATATCCAAGGCAAAATCCATTAGGGGAGACCATTCAAGATCTGATCTATCAAAGCAGCAACAGCAGCGACCTTCCCCAATGCCTGAGAACTGCTGATTTGGGTTGTTCTTCCGGACCCAACTCCCTTGTGGTGATTGACGATACAATCGATGCAATTCATGAGGCATGCCATAGGCTTCATCAATCATTGCCAGAATTTCAAGTGTTCTTAAATGATTTTCCAAGAAATGATTTCACCACCATTTTTAAGTCTCTGCCAAGTATCTATGAAACACTTCAGAAAGAGTTTAGAAATTTCGTCCTTAATTTTTTGTTTTTTGTTTTTTCATTTTTCTGAATTTTTTTTCTTTAAAACAAAATTGACCGATACCATGATCGATCCAGGAAAATTATACTATTTCCGATCCTTACCGATATTGATCCGTATCGTATTAATTTTCATTGTAACTGATACCAATTTCGATATGAATACCTATATCAATTGTAATACCGAGTTTTAAAACCATGGGCCGTACACCTAAAGCCTCACCTTTGAGGACAGAACCTCCTCAAAGGTTTACATAGTCTGTGAAGCTTTGGTAATATCGAACAAGAAGACTAATCATTTGATCCATTCGTGATATGTTGAAGTGATGGTCTAAATAGGTAAAACCAAAAGAGAAGTCCATGAAGGACTTGGCCCTTAACAGGTGAAGACCTCTATTGCGTTAAGGAGAGAGGCAGCTAATTCCAACTTAAAATCAAGAGAGAAGAATAATATAATAGTTAGTTGTAAGGCTTGGTCCACTTGTGGTCTTCTTTGGGGGCAACAAGAAGCATTCAAGTTGCGGGGACTTCACTGAACCTAATTGATATAACAGTTTAAAATATTTAGATAAACAAAAATATGCCACTCCTACTCCTTCGTTGGAAACCACCTTGTAATTATTTGCATCAATTTTCAAAGTCCACCACTCAATCAGATCGATTTTGATGCTCTCTGATATCACTCAAGCCATAAATTGTAGTACAGCATTACTTCTCTGGAATGGATGTCATGACTTCCACAAAACATTTGAATGGATTTCAGAATCTTTTGAACTTTTAGTGGTGGAAATTGACTGCAGTTACATCTCAGGATAGAATATATTTATCTTGTCTCTTATTCAGCGGTGGTTGAGGATTTTTTTTTTTTTTTTTTTCTGAGGAATATAATTTTCAGTTTACGCTTGGACAGTGTCAAGTAAGATAGTTTGATCAAACTCTATTCCGTGATTAATAAAAAATTATAATTCAACAATTACAAATGTGCTTATTTTAATAAATAAATATTTTTTATATAAAGAGAAAAAGAGAGAGAGAGGAAAAATATCAATGAAACAGCATGACACCTACAATATAAAATAAGAGAAAGAGAGAGTAAATATTGAGGTTAGGTGTCTTATACTCTATATGATTTCCATATAGTCTATATAGTTATAATTGAGTCTGTATTTGAAATTGGGTTTGGTTTGGATCAACTACATGTATAGAGGTATAATTATAATTATGTGGGATTCTTGGTTTCCTATATATTTCTCTGTAGTGAAAACCTTAGTCACAAGTAAAAGGGCTCATTTTGTGAGGTGGATAGTGGTGTAGAGAGTTTTTTTTTTTTTTTTTCACTCAAGAATATGGAAAATCTCTGTTCTCTAACATAGATATACGCAATCTTGTTGAACCATGGTGAATTCATCTTGTATGATTGTTTATTTGGATTTCTTTCTCATGGTTTCAAATTCGTCCCCAGCAAAAAATATTAATTTTTTATTTCTTAGGTTAGAGAACACTACTCTACTGGAAAATATACACACTAGCACATGAACCAATGGGAGGGTGTTCAGGAGTATATTCAGTATTAAGGCAACATGGTCTTTTCGCACCTACTGTGTATAGGGATAGACACACAGGTGAATAATATTCTTTCTTCCTAATTTTAATTTACTTTTATTATTAATTTATTAATTATTTTTATATGATCAAAATCCTCCAGGGGCGTACATCCTCATGGAACCATATCTATATACATACATACATGCGACAAAGGGTATGTGTCTTCATTATACATAGGATAACGAAGAGTAGGATATGATAGAAAAAGCAAGAGGGAAAGGAATAGTATGGAAGCAAAAGTTTCCCGTCCAATAGGTATTTGCTTGAAGTTGGCTGCAGCTACCTTAGTATGGTATTTGACCTCTCATAGCCGAGACACAGAACCTAGTCATGAACCAATGGGTTGCTCCTATGCCGGCAATCCACTTGGCTCTGATTGAGTTCTTCTCTTGGGGCATTCCCCCTTGAGGTGCTGAATATTTGGTTATATGCCATCTGTTTTAGGGGTCCCCACCCCAACCATTTCCACTCATATGTCAGAACTAAACAACAATAACAATAAGGATTAATTTGGTGATCTTCAAATTGATGGCACATAAACCTTCATCAAAGCATCTCTCTTTCTCTCTCTCTCCAAACAAAGTCACACACCCATTTGCATAAATATATATATATATATATATATAAAAGTTGTATGTCCATGCATCCCAGTCCACACACCCTATCTCGTCCCACTCTTAAGTGTCTAATAGACTAATACCAAAAAGTTTATACCCAAAAAAGAAAGCCAAATAGCTAAAGTCTCCTTTTAATTATTCATTAATTAATGCTCAGTGATTAAGTAAACATTCAAATATATCGGCGTGACCGAAGACACTCTCAGTTATCCACGCGGAGGAGTGATGCAGTCCAAGTGGAGCAACTAGCAAGACTCAGACTAACTATATATATTACTAAACCAAAGATACACCCACAGGAAATTTAAACTTCTAAACCAGAGCAGACCCACAGGAACCTCTCTCTTCTCTTAAAACTTCAATGCATAGAGAGGATCACATAGGTTCAGTATTGGCTCAAGTTCAGATTTCAAAAAGACCCCCTTATTTTAAGAACTGTTTATAGCTTGAGTAATCAATTAACATGTTTAAAACTTGATTATAACACAATAAGTCTGATGAATCGATAACTAAATGATCAAATAGAAATATGTTCATGCCTAAGAGACAAGATTACCTAGATTTGCAAACATGATCTTTAAATTTATGGAAACCGATTAAACCCCAATTGAAACCGTTCGAACCCATTTCATTGACACACCTAGTGTCAAGTGGTATAATTGCAATTAACTATAAGACAATGGTTTAATGTAATATCTAATATACATGGTTTGACAAAATACTATGTTCATGAGAGAGATGAGAGCAATTTCAATTGTGATAGAGAAATGGTTACAAGCTCTTTTTCTAATGCTTCATTGTGTTTACAAAAAATTTTCAATAACCCAAATAACACTATCACAACAATTTAAGGAAAAAAAAAATACAAATTTCAGGGCCTTAAGCCCCAAGGACTTTTAGCGGAATGATGATTTAGTGATTTTGATGGTTGCATATAGAAGAAATTGTCTGAAATACAACCATGTATAGAACACATAATAAGTGGATAATTACCAAAAAAAATAAAAAATTATTTCAAGATAACTAATTGAAGGGAGCCCGGTATATTGTGTTGTGGGTACGCCGTATTTTTTATAAGAAAATTTACAATGCCACCCCTAAGAGAATGCCACTGTTAGAGAGACATCTCTTGCATAATTTTAAATTAATGTCACACCCTTTAACATCAGTCTCTATTAAGTGAGGATTTGAAATGACAATTTTACCCTTTAAACTAAAACAAATGCGTACATGACCAAATCATATTTTACTCCAGTCCCTCAATACCCCTGACCTTTACTCACCTTCACCACTGGATTTCTGGGGAGGGTTTCCTATGCACACATCAGCCCTTCTCTATCCCTGCGCAACTGCCGATCTCCATCCATGTGCAATTGTCGACAGTCATGGGCTGGGGTGAGGGTGAAAATGATTCCACTCCATCTCTTTTCCCCTATGGGTGTACGTGTACCCATTCCTGCTATTGATGAAACCATAAAATTGGTCCATGGACTCTGATCTCAAAACACACCTGCTATCTTGCCGGATTCCGTAGTCAGAGCTGACTGAGAGTCCTAGCGGGAGGATCTGCCCCAGGAAGAAGACATCTTCTACAACACATGTTGAGAATAGAGAATCGGCTTTCCCTGGCCCAAACTCAAATTCTCTTCCTGTTCTTTTTTGGACATTACGACACGAATGGTTTCGAGACTACACATTCCGTTATAAGGGAGAGAACTGAAATTTTGGAAGAAGTAAAAAACACTAAGGTGTATATAAATAGGAATAAATTTTGAAAAGAAAGAACATATCGTCACCTGGGTCTCATGCTCAATAGTCTCAGAAGAAGAAGAAGAAAAAAAAAAAGGTACGCTGAAATTGAAGTTGATTCCGATTTCGCCCATTTTCAGAAAAAACCTAATCAGATTTTCCCTCCCCCAACTCCACATTCCCAATTGGAATGTTTGAGTTCTCCTTGAAGTATCTGATTTTCCCTGGTTTAAGTAATTTGTTGCCTCACTCGTATATCATCAATCTAATCTTCTGCTTTGTTGAGCAAATCGTCATTGTCAGACCCAGGCAGTTCAAAGGGCTGGTTGAGCTCGCTCGGAAGCAAAAGGGAGAGAGCTGGGGAGGAGCGCAAGGGAAGGTCGATAACAGTCCACGACTTGTCTAGCTCTCCAATGGCAATGGCATCGGTGACATTGTTCACCGTCAGTTTGTAACCGCGAAGAAGGAAACACCAGTCACGAAGAGTAAGTCATGAATACTGAGGTTTGGAAGTGAAAACAGTTAAGTCGATTTGGAGTTAGGGGGTTTAAACGAGGGTATAATAAGTGCTTTAAATTTTCGAAGGGTATTTTGGTATTTAGGAAAAAAAGAGCAATTAATGTCAGCATTTCAGGTATATTTTGTAATAGAGATGGAGCACATGGAGTATGAGTGCAATTTGATATTAAGCAGGGGTGTCTCTATAGACAACAAAGACGGCTAAAGTGGTAGAACTGTAATTAGCTATAAGACCGTGAATGAATATCATAAGGATCTTCTACATATAGATCATTCTTCCTTCCCAATTAGCCATCTCAAGTTCTCAACACTCGAGCCTTCTCCATCAGCCTACAGACACGAGGGTCACACCCGCTTTCATCTCTGTAAGAAGCTCTTGCTATACCCTTTTCCTAAGTGAGAAAATTAAGCAAATATGCTGCAGCCACCATGAAAGAAATGGTTTTTCATATAATATATGTTATAAAGTGACGATTACATATTTATTCACATAGATGTAGAATTGCTGACTGGACTTTTAACTCTCTCTTCTAACCATGTGATAACAGTTAGTTGATCATGGATTTGTTACATGAGTCTTGATACAATGTATCACAGTGTTAAATAGAATGCTACGGTCCATAACAAGAAGAACCCATACTTGGGATACGTGTACACATCTTTCCAAGAGAGGGCCACGTTTATATCACACAGCAACACAGCCCGGTTGGCAAAGGAGCATGGGGACACGGTGTTGGCACGCATCTGCGGTAGTATTGCGGCGGACGAGAAGCGGTACGAGAATGCATACGTGAAAATGGTAGAGAAGCTACTGGAGATAGACCCTTCCGACGCAATGCTTGGGATCGCCGATATGATGCAAAAGAAGATCGCCATGCCTGCTTACCTCATGTACGACGGCCAAGATCCCAATCTATTAGATAACTTCGCTGTCGTCGCACAGAGGGTTTGCGTCTACACGGCCGGCGATTACGCGGACATATTGGATTTCATGGTTGAGCGGTGGAAGCTGGAGAAGCTAGAGGGTATCAACAGGGCTGCCAACAAAGCCCAGGATTTTGTGTGTGGTTCGGTTCCCAAGTTCCGAAAGCTGCACCAACGAGCAGAAGAACAAGCACGTAATACGAAGCTACGTACCGTGGGGTTCAGTTGGATTTTCGACAGGGAGGTTGCGTTCTAGTTTGTTACGTGAAAAAAAAAAAAAAA
>NC_056560.1:6827959-6835637 GCF_013358625.1 Macadamia integrifolia | reverse complement strand
GTAAACTCATACTTTATTATGCTTTTTCTTCTTTCCTTTGGCATTATTCTATTGGACGTTAACCACAAAACCATTTGTCGTACGGAATTCTCCGATTCACACAAGAACAAAGAACGGCCAAAGTCCAAGTACAAGTCCACCCCAATATAAAAAAATATGCCCAAGCCCATGTTACAAGTAAGTTACATAGATCGGCCGAAGTCCAAGTCCACCCCAATGTAAAACATAGGCCCAAGATCATGTAACCACAGGCACTAAGTCACTTAGAACGGCCCTAAGTTCAAGTCCACTCTAATGTATAAAATAGGCACAAGTCCCTATAAAAATTAGGAAAATTTACCGTGCCACCTCTTGGAGAATGCCACAATTATAAAACCACCCCCTCTGTTTCACCAAATTATTCTCAGACCCCCTACCGTCGGTCACTGTTAAGGAATGCCTTGAAATGATGCTTTTGCCCTTATGAGTAAAACACTGATAAGTTACCTATTTTCATTATCCCAAAAATACCCTCTTTACCATTTCATTATCCTTTATCTCTTTCTCACCTACTCTCCTTCTCTTCATACTTGCGATCTAGGGTTCAAACGAGCTCCAACTAAGTATTGCTGATTTCGTCGCCGGACGGCGAATACTTCTCCTTTCATCTCCGACGAGAAGTGCGCTTCCCATCGCTACCATCTTAGGTTGCTGGCAAGAAGATTTGTTTTTAATCTTTTTCTTCTTCTTTGTTTTTCCTCATTTTGTCACGTTGTTACAAGTTACCAAGTTTCTCGCTAATTGTTCTCTAGTTCCCTATTTTGGTGATCCTGTTTTGTTAGTCACTTTTATTTCATCTATTTTGGAACTGATTTTGCATTTATTGAATTTTACCCACCTTCGTTTCCTTTACTTGAGGTAGGTCTCTTTTGTAGTTCTACTCAAATCATTGTTTCACCCTTTGTGCATAAAGGAAGATCAATCCATCAAAAGAAGAAGAAGAAGAAAGATACTTCTGGGTTATCATTACTTGGCTAGACAGCTACTTAAATTGTCAAATTATCACAAACTTACAATTAATTGAATAATCCATGGCTAGCCATGTTAGGCTGTTAGCCAAAATCACTGTTTTGGTTGCAGAAAGTTGAAACTGCCACGTTCATGTTTTCCTCTCTCTGAATCGATCAATGATCTATCAAAATTCACAATCCACGAAGGCATTTGACATTATTAATAAAATTATAATGCGGGTTCATTCCAACTTTCTTTCTACACCCAAGGAGGAAGAGGAGGCACAGACAGGGGTAGTGGGTCATTGATCTTGCAATGGCCATGGCCGGCGGAGACATTGGTGCCTCCAGTTAGATGCTGCTGGAACTTGTTCACGACGTCGGGCAGAGCGGTGGGTTTGGAGACATTTACAAGCGAGAGTGTACTAATTTAAGCCGGAGAAATGGGCTTCTCACTCAATTGTTTGAGGATATCTGGGACTTCATGGGTGATAACAATACTCAAATCGATAGATTTAGGTGAAAGAAATGCAATTTATTAAAGGGTATTTTAGGTACTTCATATTTAATAAACATACTTTGGTATTTAAAATAAGATATAGTTGTTGACATAAGCATATAAGGTATATTCCTTAACAGTGACTGACGGTAGGGGGTTTGAGTATAATTTGGTGAAACAGAGAGGGTGGTCTTATAATTGTGGCATTCTCTAGGGGGTGGTGTGGTAAATTTCGCTAAAAATTAAAGGTATTTTATAACCACACCCTGCCCACTTTTTCTAGCTTGGCCCGGCCCAACGTGCCTGTGAGAAATCACCCCAGACCCTCGTCACCAGATGGAAGGAAGAGTGTCTCCTCTGGGGGCTTGCTTATACCCTTAGAACCATATTTATATATATTCATACAAGCGACAAAGGGAATGTATAATAGGATAATGAAGAGAAGGATATGATAGGAAAAGCAAGAGGGAAAGGAATCGTTTGAAAAACAAAGTTTTCCCGTCCAATAGGTATTTGCTTGAAGGTGGCAGCTACCTTAGTATGGTATTTGACCTCTCATAGCCGAGACATAGAACCTAGTCATGAACCAATGGGTTGTTCTGGCAATCCACTTGGCTCTGATTGAGTTCTTCTTCTCTTGGGGCATTCCCCCTTGAGGTGATGAATATTTGGTTCTATGCCATCTGTTTTTGGGGTCCCCCACCCCAACCATTTCCACTCTTTAGGGCTGTTGTTCCTCTTGGTTCTTCTAGAGAGAGAGAGAGAGAGAGAGGACTATATGTACTATACTAAAACCGTATTAAGTCAATGCTGCAATTTCAGCTCTCAAATACTATGTAATAATACTACAGATGGACCACCCAAAAAAAAATACTATAGATGGGCAGAATGAAATAAAGCAATCAGGAGGGAGTAAAATGTCCATGACACAAATAAATATATTGTTTGGTCATTCGGTTAAGAACTCTGAATAACTTATAGAATCAAAGTCTTTTTTTTAGTTGGGAAAAATCTTCTTTTCTTTGGTAGAAGAAAAAGTCTTCTTGTTCGATATTACCAGAGATTGATATATGTAAGTAGGAAATAGATGTAACCGGATTTTTCAGCTTATTTAGCAAAGATTCTCTCTCTAACTCAATAGAAACTGGGGCCAAACATAATTGTCATATGGATTGTTTGAAAGGGTCCATTTATTTATTTAGTTATTATTTTTTTATGAATAAAAATATATTAAAACAATAAAAAAAAAAAAAAAATCAAGTCTCAGAGGCAAAACAAAAAAGGAGGGAACACAACAAAACCATGGGCTGGAGAGGGGGATCAAATACAATCACCAAAAGAGGGGTACAACCAAAATTAGGGGAGGAAAGAACAAGCACAAGAAGTAAAAAAATATGGCACATCAAAACCAGGGGAGCAATGATTGGAAAATCCCAAGTGAGAACAAGATGTCTGTTCTTCCTAGAATCAGGACTCATAGCATAGTTGCGAAGAATTTTTATTTCTAACCTTAAAATAAATAACATCGTCGATTTGATCAGTTTTTTATATAATGTAGAAGTGCATCTTCTTTAAATTTTTTCCCACTAAATGTTATGAATCACTGCACTGAAAGGAAGCAAATTGTCATATAAAGACTTTCAAATTTCCATTGAAAGTATTCAAAACTCAGCTCCACCCTTTGTCAAATAACTTTAGAAGAAGACCAACATTTTTTTAAAACTCTTTTCCAAACCAAAGTGGAAAAAGGATAAGAGAAAAATAAATGATCCACACTTTCAATAGAATTCTAAGAAAGGCATCAATTAGGGATTAACATATTTCTCAAGGGAAGAAAATTCTGGGTGGGGGGAGAACTAGTCATGTCTCTCCAAACAATAAAACAATACTAGGAATGGCAGAGCTAAACTAAGGCACCGTTTGATAACTTTCCCAGAAACGCATTTTTATGTTTTTCTGTTCTTAGAAATGGAGAAATGGGGTAAAAAGCGTTTGGCAAAATCGTTTCCTTTCACCTATTTTTATAAGTAGAAATAGAATATTTTTTTTTTTCAATTTATGGTTCAAGAAATAAAAGAGACGAAACAAGTTGTAGTTGTTTTGGCGTTTCCAGAAACGACTTGTAGCCAAAATAATTAGACCTTGCCCGATAATATTCCCCCAACCCCTTTTTATATCCTTCTTCTCTCCTCTGCAACCCGTCTCCCTTCATTCCTAGGCAACCATCGTTAACATGTCGGAGCTCCCGTGAACTTGTTGAGCCTTCCGTTGCTTAGAGATTCTGATTCGGAGTTTGTTTCGATTTCTTCCCTACCTTTCGCTTTCTTCTTTGTCTTCTTTTGGCCCTGACCACGAAGATCTCCCAAGGAAAACGTACAGCCTGAGAGGAGTAAAGATCCGACCTTGCAATCTTCGGTGATCTTGGCGAGCCAATTGGGACGGAGTTTCTTTAGGGAGATCTTCAAGCTCCTAATCTTTAGGATCAACAAGGTTGAAGGGGAGGTTATTTGAAGTGAGAAGATCGAAGAAACGATGGGCTAGGGCTCTAGAGGTCTCGGTCTAAAAGATGAAGAAGATCTTGTCTCTAGAAGGGGCAGGGTGAAGGGTGGTGGTGCTCTGGGAGGAGGAGGAGAGGGAGAGTCTTTGGCGGCAGAGGCGTCGGGACTTCCAGAAGCAATAGAAGGAGGAGGCAGATAGAAGGCCAAGCAGAGTGAGGTGAGCCAGAAGATAGGAGGGCGACTTCCCCGTCATTGTGAAATCTCAATTTGACGGTTGCGCTTGCAATTGAACTATCTTCGTCTTCGGATTTCGAAGCTGTAAGCTTGTAACTTTAGAGTGGGACAGAGTTCGATTCGCAGAGCACCTGACTCAACCTCCATTCCTGCTAGAGGGATCTCCGTCGACAGTCCTCGTATGAACTCTTCTAGTAAAATCGTCTTCCAGAGCTTGGAGAGAAGCTCGAGTAGTCCGAGCAGCTTCAATGGTGGTCCAAAGATTAAGCACAGAGGAATGGAAAGAGATATTTTTCCATTATACTATCTAAAAAAAAAAAAAATTACAAGAAACATTTCTAGAAACAAGGTTTATCAAACACCTAAAAATCTGTTTCTGTTTCCGGAAACGTGAATTTATGTTTCTGGTGTTTCTGGACATAGAAACGGTAGAAACGTTATCAAACGGACCCTAAGTCATCCTATACTAGGGACAATAGGAGCTCTGACACAAACAAAAATGCAAGCAGAGGCAATAAAGAATTTTTTTGATGAATCAGCACCCTAGTGGACTAAATACCCACTTCCTCTTGTCCTCAACGGAAATTTTGAGGCTTGCTCCTAATTTGAATGAGGGAATGAGAATTCATTGGGCTAAGAAGCCAAATAACATCCCTTATGATAGAAGATACCTTAGGGCGTGTTTGATTCCTTGAGTCTTTGGAATGTAATTCGAAAGAATCATGATTCTGGACTTTTATGGGTGTTTGGTTGCTAATGAATGTAATTTTTAAAAGAATCAAGTGATTCTTCTGACAATGTATTTTACACATAAAGTGACTTTTTTGTGAGATCACCTATTGAGGTGATCTCACAAAAGAATCATCCGATTCTTACCTTCATATAAAATGACAACATCACTACATAGAATCTGTGAAAAACGTATGACCTCCAATGACCATTTGAGAAACTCATCCGCAACTGCTCTGTCTCGTCCCTGCTTCTCCCTCAACGAAGGTCGCAATTTCTCCTCTCAAAAGTATGCACTCTCTCACCCTCTCTCAACTCTTCTTCCTCCTCTTCTTATCTCTGTATTTTGCTTGATGTTAGCCGATTTATTATAGGGGTTTTTTTTTTTCTTTGAGAATTGTGACCTCCAACGACCATTTGAGAAACTCATCTGCAGCTACTCCGTCTCGTCCCTGCTTCTCCCTCAATGAAGGTCGCGGCTTCTCCTCTCGAAAGTATGCACTCTCTCACCCTCTCAACTCTTCTTCCTCTTCTTCTTCTCTTTGTAATCTGCTTGATGTTAGCCAATTCATCGTTCTAGGGTTTTTTTTGTCCTTGAGATTCGTTTCATCTTCTTTGAGATTTGTTTCTTTGATGTTAGCCGATTGTAGGATTCATGTATTACCCACTTCTCACTGAAACAAACCCATGATTCTATGTTTTTTTTTTCCTCAGATCTTAATTGTTCTTGTGTGTCATTAGCACTAAATGCTTTGATATATATTTTGGGTTCATGTGATTGGAATAATTCGGGTGTTCTTTGTGTATAGGCCATAGAGGATACTCCTTCATTAGTTAGCATGGTTATTCCAGTTGAATGCCTGCCAAGAGTGATGTCTGAGCTATATGTACAATAACTTCTTGGCATTCATATATCACTGGGGAAGGATGCTAATAAAGACTAAACTCGATCCAGGGAAATCCAGTTGGAATTTAGCTCAAATAGAATCACAAGGTGGATTAGGAACTATAGAACAGAACTATAAATAAGTTAATAGATTCAGCAGATCAGAACATAAGAGAACAGAATAATATTGCAGCCAAAGGGTTAACTTAACATGTATATAGTAGTTTTTTCAATAATCCTACTGTCACCAGGAAAAATGGAAGGCAATTGAGCAATCGATTAGCAAAACCAGAAATCAAAACTGAACTTTAATCAAGGGATGGAGAATCAAGATTATCACTGTACTTCTAAAGAAAAAACGACAGACTAGTAAATTTAGGAATTTTGTATAATTGATCTAATGAGGGCTGAATTTTAGTATGTTGAGGATGGATGTCTTTGTATTCTATAGTTCGGGTTTTGAGTTGCCTCTTAAAGACTGTTAATAGCTCGTAGAGTTTGAGGTCAGGAGCTAAGCCACATTGAGTTGGGGGTCCATTTGTAGGCCAAAGCCCCAAAATGTTTTTAAAGCTTTACATAAATGGGAGTAAATTCGGGAAATCGTATCTCTTTGTTTTCCTTATAAATTGGTAGCGATTGAGATTATTAAGTTATTAGGAATATTTTGTAAATACAAAGAGGCGTGAGGAAGAGAGCTTGTAAGCCTTTCTCCATTTCTAGTGAAACTACTTTTATCTCTTTGTGAACATAAGAACTTTATTGAGTGATGTATATCCTTATGTTGTGTTATTTGATTGCTCTTTCCGTTTGTTTCATTTTGTTTTTTTTACATCGTATCTAGGTTTTAGATTCCACATAATGGACATATAGTCTCCATAGACTTTAATCAAATGTGAAGTTTCAATCATAATAGAATTTTCCACGTGGTAAATTAAGTAAAATAAAGTTACTAAGAGAGTGCATATATGATGCATGAAAGTATGAAATTTGGCGTGGTCAATTCAAAACATTTCTATATATTCATCATTCAAAATTACTACATTATCCTTCCATATGAGGAAAAATAAGGTACCATTCTACGATGGGGTATTTGTGTGTGACAATCCACCCAATCTCTTGTCTCATGGCGTAATTTATCTATAAATAGGCAAAAGTATCTCTAGACGATCAGTATAAAGAGTTTTTCTATACAAGAATGACTAATTATCACGTGAAAGAGTGATTTCCTAATTTTGACAATTGGATATATATGAAATGATATAAAATTGATCATTTATAAAAAAAAAAAATTGGCATAGATTCAATGGCTAACCAAAAAAAAAATCATGGGGAGGGATTCCTATCAGGACACTATAAGAAAGAATCTGCATGTTACACCAATAAGAGATTGAAAAAATGATAATCATCCATTTGGGATTCACATGGAACCTAGATGATCAGAAACTCAGAATAGAAAAGAGAATACCCATGTAAGTGCGAACTATTTATTATATTAAAAAGATATAAAGAATATATATATATATATATATATATAGGGAGAGGTATAGGAAAGATAGCAGGACACCCTAGTATCAGGTGTTCTAGCTAGATTTTAACCATAGGATTTGAGAGAACCGTTAGATTGAGAGAAAAGATCCAAAGCTTCAATCCACACCTGTTACACCTTATCTCTCCCCTAATTTTATCTCCACCCTCGGTAGCCATGCCGGAATGTTGCCCCGCCAGTGTTCTCCCCTCTGCAATTGTTCTCTCTCTCTCTCTCTCTCTCTCTCTCTCTCTCTCTCTCTCTTTGTGAGACTCTCTCTCTCTCTCTCTCTCTCTCTCCGAGCTTTCTTCTTCCTGG
>NC_056560.1:6800946-6827859 GCF_013358625.1 Macadamia integrifolia | reverse complement strand
CACTGCACCCATTAGCACATCGGCCGATGCTGAGGGTCTGTACTACAACACGCCAGCCCCAACTGTTAGTGATTCTAAATCCTAGAATCATTTGAATTACCTATAGTGTATAGAATACAAGAATGAATAATGGAAAGAAATAAATCACATACCCGTTGAGCGTGAATAAAGTCCCTAAATCAAGGTTGACGCTTGTACCACGAATTATGATGAAGAACCACGTAATATGGGTCATTCTACTGAGATCTTCTGCAGCCTCTTACTATGGGATCTTCTCTCTGTCTCTACACTAGCTTTGTGAGAAAGCAGTGCTCCCAAAATATTATTATGAAGTAATAGCTGCAGGGACCGTGTATTCTATATATAATAGAATTCCTAAACCCTATTCCATTCCCACAATAGAATAGGGCTAGAAGTTTCCTAATTAGAGTGGTCCTTATTTTCTTGGGCCCAATGGGTCAATCAATATCAGTTAAGCCCACATAAGAGTCCTAACAATCTCCCACTTGGGCTAGACTGATACTGATGTCTTCCCATTGACATCTGGCCAAATAATCCCAAGATTGAATACCACTCAAAACAAACTTTGATCCAATCAATAATCTCCATTGTTGAACAATAGTAGAAAATACACCTCAATATACGGCATATAACTATCTAATGTTACAGACAACAGAAAATTATCAATTCAAATCGCCTGGAAACATAGATATAAGGAATTATATCATAACTGTGATCACATAAGATATATCCTTCCTTATAGGTCCGTTCCTGATCTAAAGATCAGCCTACCTTGAAAACCTCACAGGTAGAGAACTTTGATATTAATCAATACTTAGGCAAACCGCCATTTTCTTGTATTAATATCTCACTTTGGCATACAGCCTATGGTTAACAACCATCTCCATGGATTTAGGCTAAATACTGCCATAAATCACGAAACTTGGCTAAACACCGCCATTAACTGTGACATGTCAAAGTAAACCACAATAATCATACAACAATACGATGAGAGAGAATATAAATGAACACTATACTGGAAAGTAAACATCCTCAATATAGATTGTGCTCATAATGTATGATCTAAAATAATGCTTATTACAATACCACTATGGATAAGTAAACTCCCACTAAACAAGCATATCAAAAGATTCCATCACACCCATGTTAGAAACATGAGTCTTAAAAATTCCCACCGGAAGAGCTTTGGTCAGAGGATCAGCAACCATCTCTTCAGTAATAATATGCTCAACAGCGATCTCCCCAGTGTTGATCTTCTCGCGAACCACAAGATATTTAATCTCAATGTGTTTGGAGCTGCTAGATCTCTTGTTATTCTTTGCAAAGAAAACAGCAGAAATATTGTCACACCACAAATGCAAAGGCTTAGAGATGGAATCTACAACTTTCAGTTCAGATATAAAATTCCTCAGCCACACTGCCTGCTTGGTAGCTTCATAAAGTGCCACAAACTCAGCTTGCATAGTGGATGAAGCTAAAATAGTTTGTTTGGCACTCTTCCAAGAAATAGCTCCTCCTCCCAATATAAAAATGTATCCAGAGGTAGACTTTCTATCATCAGTACACCCACTGAAGTCCGAGTCAGAATACCCCACAACTTCAAATTTTTCTGATTTACTGAACACTAGCTTGAAGTCCTTTG
Organism: Macadamia integrifolia; assembly: GCF_013358625.1. Lineage (NCBI taxonomy): Eukaryota > Viridiplantae > Streptophyta > Magnoliopsida > Proteales > Proteaceae > Macadamia > Macadamia integrifolia. The sequence goes on along the minus strand of NC_056560.1, from coordinate 6,826,196 downwards.
TCCGCTGTAAATAGCGCATGACCTTTTTTGCTGCAGTCCAATGAGCCAAACCAGCATCAGATTGAAACCTGCCAAGTACACTAATTGCAAAGGCAATGTCAGGGCGAGTACAAACTTGTGCATACATCAAACTTCCAACGGCAGAGGCATAAGGCTTGTCATTCATTGAGCTCCTCTCAATATCATTCTTTGGACATTGTTGCTTGTTCAACTTGTCTCCTTTACTGATGGGTGCTTCACCACCAGAACATTTAGACATGTTAAACCTCTTTAAAACTTTATCAAGATATGCCTGTTGTGATAGCCCAAGTAACCCCCGCGGCCTATCACGACTAATCTCGATTCCAAGCACATAACTTGCTTCACCCATGTCCTTCATTTCAAAGTTTTCTGAAAGAAAACCCTTGGTCTCCATCAATAAGGTTTTGTTGCTGCTAGCCAATAGAATGTCATCCACATAGAGCACAAGAAAGATGAAACTACTTCCACTGAGTTTCAGATATATGCACTGATCGATTGGATTCTCTACAAAACCAAAAGAAGTCACAACTCGATCAAATTTTAAGTACCATTGTCGAGATGCTTGCTTTAACCCATAAAGAGACTTTTTCAGTATACAAACAAAGTCCTCTTTACCATTTTCCTCAAAACCTTCAGGTTGTCTCATGTACACCTTCTCTGACAGCTCTCCATTCAGAAATGCTGTTTTCACATCCATCTGATGTAACTCTAGGTCAAAATGGGCAACAATGGCCATGATAATTCTGAATGAGTCCTTTGATGAGACAGGTGAGAAGGTTTCCTTGTAATCTATCCCCTCTCGCTGAGTAAAACCCTTTGCCACGAGTCTAGCTTTGTAGCGTTCTACTCTACCTTGAGAATCTGTCTTGGTTTTGAAAACCCACTTAGATGCAATAGCCTTACAATCCTTTGGAATTTGCACTAATTCCCATACTCCATTGTTGCTAATGGATAACAGCTCTTCCTTCATTGCTTCTACCCATTTGTCTGAATGCTTATGATTAACTGCTTGAAGAAAAGTAAAAGGGTCTTCTTCTTGTCCTATGTCAAACTCACACTCATTCAAATAAGAAACATAATCAGAGTGCAGAGAAGGCTTGCGCACTCTAGTAGACCTCCTTATAGGTTCATGTGGAAGCCTACCAATATTAGCGGTATCAGGAGGTGAAAGTGGGTCTGTAATAGCAATATCTGTCCCAACTTGCAAATCATATTCAATTGGAGTTTGAGTGACTGTATCATCAGACAGGATGGGATTGAGATCAATAAGTGAATTTCTCAACTCAACAGGTGCTATCTCAGGAGTGTCATACTCCCCTTCTTCAAAAGAGAAATTACGAGGAGTTCTAGACTCTTCATTGCATTCAACAAATCTAGCATGAGTGGTCTCTACAATTTTGTGTCCTGGACCAGGACAATAGAATCTATACCCTTTAGACCTCTCTGGGTATCCCACAAAATAGCAACTTGTAGTCCTTGAGTCAAAAACTTTTTCTTGAGGGTTAAAGACTTTGGCTTCTGCTTGACATCCCCACACTCGCAAGTGTCTAAGGCTAGGTATTCTGCTACTCCAGAGTTCATAGGGAGTCTTATTCACAGATTTGCTTGGCACTCTATTGAGAAGGTAAACAGCAGTTTTAAGTGCCTCTCCCCATAAGGATTCTGGTAAGGTGGTATTGCTCACCATAGAACGGACCATGTCTTTCAGAGTACGATTTCTTCTTTCAGCTACTCCATTCTGCTGAGGTGTTCCAGGCATGGAATATTGAGGAGCTATCCCATGTTCTTGCAAGAATTTTGCAAAAGGACCAAGCAACTGCTCAAAATCACCACTTCTCCCATAATATTCTCCACCCCTGTCGGATCTGACCACTTTGATCTTCTTGGAGTGGAAAAGTTCAACTTCAGCTTTAAAAATCTTGAAAACATCTAGAGCACTAGATTTCTCACTGATAAGGAAGACATACCCATATCTTGACCAATCATCAATAAAAGTTATGAAATAACGGTGCCCAGTGAGTGTAGGGACAGTAAAAGGCCCACAGATGTCAGTGTGAATGAGGTCTAATACTTCAATGCTGCGAGTAGCATCCTTTTTCCTGGAGATTGTCATCTTTCCCTTAATGCAATCTATACATGTTTCCATGTCCTGAAAATCAATATCTTTTAATATCCCTTCCTTTACCAATCTTTTCATCCTCTTGATTGAAATATGACCCAACCTTCTATGCCACAACATGGAGGATTTCTCATCAATCAGAGACCGTTTCACTCCCACATTCAGAACCCATGAAGAATTACAATTCAATCTATAAAGCCCATCAACAAGAGTACCACTACCAATAGAGATAGAATCATGTAATAAACAAAATCCAACTTGATTAAAATTAACAGAATAACCATCTGAACAAAGTCTAGAAACTGAAATCAAATTCCTCCTCATAGAGGGAACATAAACAACATCCTTCAAATCAATAAATGAGTCTGAATGAAAAAATAATCTAATAGTTCCTATGGCTTCCACTTCAACTCTAGCTCCATTGCCCACGAACACCGTCACTTCATCCTTGCTTGGCACCCTCCTGTTTAGGAACCCCTGCAAGGAATGAGTGACGTGAATAGATGACGCAGAATCTAACCACCATGAATCAATTGGTACATTAATCAAGCAAGATTCAAAACATACTAAGGATAGATTCATACCATCATCCTTCTTTTTTTCAAGGTAGGTCTTCCTCTTAAAACAATCCTTCTTCATGTGTCCTTTGGCCTTGCACCAAAAACACTCTATGCCACTCATGTCTTTTTGTACCCCTGATTCTTTGAAATTTTGTTTTCCCTTCTTGTTTTTCCCTCCTTTAAATTGAGTGAATTTTCCTTTCTTAAAGAACTTCTTGATCCCTTTGTTAGGTCCCATAGATGATGAAGTCTTACCTTGAGTAAGATTGGCACTTTCAACTTTGGTCCTATTAATTGTTCCCTCTTCCTGGGTTACCACAGTGATCAATTCATCAAGACCCCATTTATCCTTCAATGTATTATAAGTAGTCTTAAGAGTCTTGTAGCTCTCAGGTAGAGAATTCAAGGCAATGGTGACCACGAAGTCATCATCAAAGTTAATACCTGTACCTCTGATCTTGTTTCCTAGGGAAATCAATTCCAGTATATGCTCTCTAGCACTTCCTACTCCATCAAATCTAGCCCCAGTCAATTGGCTCATGAGATCGTGAGCCTGTGATTTCTTAGAGCTATCAAACTTAGCTTTTATAGCAGCCAAATACTCAGAAGCAGTATCCTTTTTAGCAACACTATCCTTGATAGACTCAGGCAAAGCACTTTTAATAACAGCCAAGGATTTCCTATTTGCAGTGACCCACTTGTCATAATCCCCTTTCTCAGTTTGGGTACTGGTTGCAGTAGGTTCAGCTGGTTTGGTGGTTCTAGTACACAGGTCTAGGTCCTTGAGAATCATGTAGACCTCTAAGTCTTCCATCCATTTGTTGAAATTATCCCCAGTAAGCTTAGGAATATCAAGTACACCAAAACTAGAAGACATCCTGTTGAATATTTTAATAAAGAACATTCTATTCAACATACAGACATATATGTAAAAGAATAAGCATGTAACAATTAGCTAAATTCAACATTACATGCTCAAGTATCAATTACTTCATGAGTGTCAACCGGAACTACATTTCTGACCTTTGGGTCTGAAACATACTGGTCCACTCAAGTTTCTGCTATTACTGCGAGACTTCTTCTAACTTTCGAAAAGTACCGCCATCTTTGGATGGACAGCATCTTCTAGGTTGAGAAATCCCTTTTTTTTTTTCTTGCTTTAACTTTTCTTTGATAATGTCACCTTTGGGTGAACATTAGCAACCTTGCTACCAACCATTATTCTCTGTTTTTTCAGACAAAGAAGACCTTTGATTTGTATTCTATTACAATAAAGTTGAACTTTACCACTTTGGTGGATTCCACCCAATCTTACTGTAATAGTCTACAAATTCATTCCGGCAGCTAAAAGTGGGATTGTTTAACCATGAATAAAAAAATATTCATAAACAAAAGCATGAACTACATTACCAAGAATAAACAAGTTCATATTCTGATATGCAAGTAATGTATGAGTTGATTTTCTTTAATTTCTTCCAATTAATAGGAAAATTATAAAGAATCATTAAACACCCATACTTGTAACTTATACAAAATAGATCATAAAAGTTGATCAAAACTAGGCTCATAATATATCAAAACGAAGAGCACGAAAAACTGGACTCAACGCAAAAAACCAGGGTGAAAAATTCTTCACCGTTTGCCCGTACGAGCCGTTTGAAGTTACTGTTTTTTTTTTTTTGAATCAAAATCAATCCGGGTCAACCGGTTCGGGCAAATTAGTTCCGGGTCAACGACCCGGTCAACCTTTGACCGAGTGGGTCATGAGTTGACCCACTGCATCCCGGGTCAACTAGGTAGGGTTTCCGAGTTGACCCGGCGATGACTCGCCGCCGTTTTTTTTTTGAAAAATTTTTATTTTTCTCTCTCCTCCGGCAGCCGATTTACGGTGGCGCGTGACGGCGCGTCCGGAGGTTTCCGGCGACTTGCAGCATACCGCCGCGACCGTCTTCTCGTGCTCTACAACTTCCGTGAAGAAAGTTTTCCCATACGGGATCTTTAAGTAAGAGTAAAATAATGATTTTCATAAATAGAAACCCAAATCTTTTTTTTTCTTACATAATTTCTTGATTCTAACACCATAGTGTAGGCTCTGATACCAATTGTTAGTGATTCTAAATCCTAGAATCATTTGAATTACCTATAGTGTATAGAATACAAGAATGAATAATGGAAAGAAATCAATCACATACCCGTTGAGCGTGAATAAAGTCCCTAAATTAAGGTTGACGCTTGTACCACGAATTATGATGAAGAACCACGCAATATGGGTCCTTCTACTGAGATCTTCTGCAGCCTCTTACTATGGGATCTTCTCTCTGTCTCTACACTAGCTTTGTGAGAAAGCAGTGCTCCCAAAATATTATTATGAAAATAATAGCTGCAGGGACCGTCAGTATTCTATATATAATAGAATTCCTAAACCCTAATCCATTCCCACAATAGAATAGGGCTAGAAGTTTCCTAATTAGAGTGGTCCTTATTCTCTTGGGCCCAATGGGTCAATCAATATCAGTTAAGCCCACATAAGAGTCCTAACACCAACATCAACACCTTCTCTACATCCCCAACGTCTCTACTTTCACACTCTGCCAATCTTTGGATCCACCACCTGACAAATCCTCCCCTTTCCGTGCAACTTCCTCACCCAATCCACCAACAACGGCTCCTCCTCCTCGTCGCTGCAACACGTCTCTATGGGACTTCGCCCGCATACAACCACCAGTATTGTCACCCCAAAGCTATACACGTCGCTTGCCGCCGTTGCCCCTACGTTCACCAGCTCTGGCGTTAGGTATCCTAGTGTAACCACCACCCTTGTGGTACCTGGTGCCTGCCATGTTGGTATAGCTTGGCTAGCCCGAAGTCCCCCAGTCGTCCTTGCAAGTCTGAGTCCAATAATATGTTGCTGGGCTTTATGTCATGGTGAAGCACCCCTTGGTCCCAACCATTGTGGAGGTAGTTCAATCCCTCTGCTACGTCCATCAATTCCCTGCGTCTCTCCTCCCACCCCAAACCCCTCTTCGGTTTGTAACGTTCGAAACCATTTGCTAAAGGGTGTTAATCGGTTTGGTTTAATCGATTCATTTGTAATTGATAGAAACCAGGACTGAACCGATTATTAACCGGTTTCAAGTTCAAAAATAGAAACCTGTTATCGCTTGTTGGGGAAATGTTTACTGTAGGAAAGTATGGTTGCTGCATATGCGTAAGAGCCAATGGGAAGCATACGAGGAAGTAGGGGTGCCAAACCCTAAATCGAACAGATAAAATAGGTCAGACTGAATCGATAACAGTCTGGACCAAACCAAACTGAAACCTTATTGATTCGATTTTGGTTTGGAGTATTGCAACCCCAAAACCAAATCGAACTGCACTGGAAATCGGATGAACCCAAATCAAACCGAAGTCTATTCAAAACCTAGACTGAAATCGAAATCAAACTAGTAACAAACCGAAACACTCCAAAATTCATTCAAAAAGCATAATTTTACATAGTTTTATATATATATATATATATATTTGTATGGAAAGCTGAATCCGAACTAGACAAAAAATTGAAACAACTCAATTACAAAAGCGATTTAAGAAATCGAAGACAAAACTTTCAAATCAACACCATTGACTTTTAGCTGGGCAGGAGGGTATGTCCACATGATTGACAAATTAACTCTTTTGCAAGTGGGCTGTGGTCAGTCCAACTATGTTAATAAGGATGGCTATCCCAACTTGAAATAATGTCCATGCGTTTTCCTTCATGGGCCGCCCATTTTCCTTGCATTTATCCATTCTATGCCACCATCAAATTATTTTCTCCCTTAGCTAACAGATAAAAGGAAGGGCATAGACGGTGCATGAGATTCCTACATATTCAAGGTTGGAGGTGAGAATTATGCAACCTTCTCCCTAGAATATCAAAAAACTGTTTCAATAAAGTACAAAATTGATTTGTTTATTAATTGATGAGGCCCAACTTACTTTGTTGATTATATTATTTAGTTTAATTACCTCCATGGAAGATGGATCTCACAGAACCTGCATGGACCAGAGAAGGAATGCTATGTATTAGCATGGTTTCCAATATTCGATACCAGCACCTGGCCGATCCTATATTTGGCCAAAAACCATTTATTATTATTATTATTATTAAAAATGAGGGCACAATCTTTCAATATAGTCAAACATCGATATCAGCTGAGATTGATATGAATATCAATATTGATATTTATGTTGGGGTACGATGTCTTGTATTTCATCACTTGCATTAGTGGGTTGATTCCGAAGGGCCATTAAGTAGCCACAAGGAAATTCTTTTTAGGGCTATATGAGTATTTTGGTAAACTAAATGTATAGGAAATTCTTTTCAAGGCTATATGAATATTTTAATTTCACTATAAATTTGTAGTGAGGATTCTTCCTCTAAAATCAATCTAAGGGAGGTGTGAAGACAAACAGTCTTTAATTGCATCCCTATTCTCCATCGATAGTGAAGCTAATAACATCTCACCATTGATATGGATAATCTTGCTAAATTACAGAAATCGTTTTACATTTTGTTGATTGTTTGTTTACGAATTCCTTTCCTTCAAGTTCTTGTTTTTTACCCTTAAATAATACCAATGAATTGATCTCAACCGATATAAATTTGATCCGGGCGATTTCACAGATCTTAATCCAATTTTTTAAACCATGATTGCGGAGGGGTGGGTGGTTAGCATTCAACAAAGTTATTCCAGCTAGGTAGGTCCCTTCCTTAATTTCTAATTTTATATTGAAATGGAATTACTATTTGGAGATATTTGATTCCTTCTTCTTCTTCTTCTTCTCCTTTTTTTTTTTTTCTGTGATGGCGCACGCAAGATTTGAGTTAATTAAATATTCGGTCTTCTTGCCTTAGAATATTATATGAAAAGTATATTTGATTCCTTCTTCTTCTTTTCTTCTTTCTTTCTTTCTTTCTTTCTTTTCTTTTCTTTTCTTTTCTTTCTTTCTTTCTTTCATTTTTTTTTTTTTTTTTTTTTTTTTTTTTTTTTTTTTTTACTGTGATGGCGCACGCAAGATTTGAGTTAATTAAATATTCGGTCTTCTTAGAATATTATATGAAAAGTTCTTCTTCTGTAGCACTTACGTGGAACCCTAAAGGATTAATGCTTGATGCTTCGTGTTAACAAAGATATAAAACAAGAAGCTAGATTAATTATCTTAATATAAAGAATTAAGGCTTTCCTCATCATATATTAAGTAATTTGATGGTGGTTGATAAAGCCTTGGGTTTCTCATCTTATGTATGGAAGAAGTCATATATCCTCAATCCCTACCTTTAATTGGTACAATAGAGGGGATTTAGTGTGAGAGTGGAGCCACCAGGAAAGGGTGATCTGATCTTGGTGGCCACCATGGATATCGTTCAAAAGTATAGTCACTTGTTACGATCCCATATGAATCATAAGGAGGACAAATATCTCATCAGTTCCATAAAAGACTTGGTGGGGTTATAATAAGATTTTGTATTCTCTCCATCAACCATGGAACCTAATTCCTTTTTTTTTTTTTTTTCGCTTTCTTTGTGTGTGGGGTAATAAAACCAAGTTCCTTTCAAAGCTCGAAAAAGAATCCTTTTGAAATTTCGTCTTACTATATATATATATATGGGGTAACTTATTAGTTGTCACATTAACTTTGCTCTCCAATTTTTTTTTTTTTTTTTCATCTTTAATGGAACAATACAAGACTACATATGAAGTATTGCTATTACCTTAGACGGTTACTAATTCATTTGTAACGCATTTAGGCTATGTTTGGTCGTCAAGAGAAGAAAAGAAAAGAAAAGAAAGGAAAAAAGAATCTAGAAAAGAAAAGAAATGAAATTGTGAGAAAATAAAAAGATTATGTATGTTTGATAACCAAGAGAAGAAAAGAAAAGAAAAGAAAAATTTTGAATTTTAGGAGAGAGATAGACACATAAGAAATCATTGTGTAATCATTATTTTTTGTCTTACTATCTTTTCATATTTTCTCATTTTTCTTGTGTTTTTGGCAAGAAATTTCTTGGGAGAGCAAAAGAAAACTACATAATTTCCAAGAGGAATTTGAATTTGAAAAGGTGAATCTTCGCTTGTGTGAAGACATACCAAGTGCAAAGAAAAATTCTTAACTCAAAGAAAAAAGTACAAAATGTGCACTTTTTTTTTCTTTTCTTGGCTACCAAACACAGCCTTAGAGAATACCAATTGAACCTAAAAGTTGAGGGAGCATTCTTATTGGATCCTTCTGCCCGTTTGTTTAGAGGGGGAAGGGTTTGGTTGTGTGAAATTTAAATAATGAAAAAATTATACTTATTTGTCAATTCTTATATGAATTGAGATGTTTAATTAACTGAGACGGAAAAGTTACTAGACAACCTATTTTTCTTATCTACAGAGGTATATTTCATTTCACCCCATTCTATTGTTCCACTAAAGTGGTGGGACTTTTATATAGTTCATAGATCCAAAAAAATCTACCTTACGTTTTCCACAATATTCTCTCACCCTCTCAGTCAAACATTCAGATTATTCATGAGAATAGAAACATCTATTTTTACTGAACTACTACTCAGACCTTTTTTCACCCTACCAACAGTTACAAATAAGAATCAATTCTTCATGCTTTCTCAGTCCTTACTTCCCTCCAACCAAACATGACCTTTTAGGGTTAAAGCTAATGGTAGAATATGATAGCTGAAGCGTTTGAACTCTTCCAACATCCAACCAAAGTAAACACAAAAAAGCTTTTAGAATCTTTCTGTACATTCACATCAAGGCATAAAATAATATGAAAACAATGAAGAAGAGCTTCAAAAAGTTGTATTCCAAATGGTGGTGCTCTCTCACCAACCTTGGATTAATTGTACACTTTTAGAAATTAACATGTTTTAAAGGCTATGTAATATTAATATAAGTATTTATTTTATATTATAAAGTTTCAAAATTGTGACATGTCCCCTTATTTTACTTTTTATTTTTACTTTAACTTTTGGGTTTTGAGCTCAAAAGTGTGGCAGGGAAGTTTTTGAATGAAAAATTTTAAAAATACAAAAGTAAAAGCCTTTGACTTGTCTTTTAAGACAAGTTTTTTAGTCTCACACTGGAAGTATAGGGGTGGAAGCGTTGGTATATATATAGATTTGTAATTTAAGGGTGCAAGCCTTTTGGAATGTACAGCATATAGGTAGCACCATATGAATCTATATACTCAGTATTCATAGAGAATATGAGATACGTTTTTGTCATTTTCCTCTCTGTTTTCTCCTTTCATTCTTTGTTATCTATTTTAGAAAGTTGCATAAACAGTGTTACAAAACCTTGCTTAGTGAGCCTAGTCTTTCTCTCCCAAAGGATCATAATCTGTGTACAAATAGACAGAGATCACAGGGTTGCTTTATCTTAAAAGTAAAATTATACTGATATAGGGGGCATAACCCGCATTTGTACTGATATAGGGGGTGTTTCAGACCTTAAGGAGAGTGTTTTCTGATACGACTCAACCCACCTTAGTTCGTTTGCTTCAACGTCGTTTTTGGCATTTTCCTCTCTGTTTTCTATTCTCATTCTCTGTTCTCTGTTTTAGAAAGTTGCATAAACAATATTACAAAACCTTGCTTAGTGAGCTTAGCCTTTCTCTCCAAAAGGATCAGAGTCTGTGTACAAATAGACAGAGATCACAGGGTTGCTTTATCTTAGAGGTTAAATGCAGGAATCCCCATTTGTACTAATATAGGGGGTGTTTCAGACCTTAAAGAGACCTAGCTTGGTCACTTGCTTCAACGTCACTGCATCAAAGGTTTTTCTGCTACATTACTGAAATACTGTCATCTATACAATGGTCTTATAGGGGTACCATTTTCTAACAGGCTATAAACCTTGCACGTGTATAACTTCATGCATGGTCAACGACAAACATTCTTTCTCTGTGAATCCAATGCATAGCGCACTAGTTGCAGCTTCTGCTTGTAGAGCAAGCGCCAGGTTTGTGGTCTAGGGATCAACTCCTATCACATGCATTTCCTTTAATCCCCCCCTCCTCCTCTTGTGTCTGTGTCAATACCCTAGTTGTAGATATAACAAGGTTTTAGGTATCAATACAGGTATTGACCATAAAGGTAGTCTTTATTGAATTTCGAGTCATTTTAGACAATATCATTCATGTTTGGATTTTTTTATTAGTCATGTTTAATCTTTTTAAAAAAATGATGAAAAAATAAAATAAAATATTTCAATAACATTTGTTTCCTTATAAAATATTTCATGGCAAAATAAATGAGAACATAAAAGACATGTTCTTGGCAAGCATACTTAGGGATTGAGAATCAATGATTCCCACTTCCTATACCATGCAACCTTTAAAAACCAATGGAGTCTTCTTGAATGAGGGCCAAGTCGCCCACCCTCCATTCCAAGCTCTAAAGCCAAAGCATGACTCATGACCAAGTCAAATAGTCAGTATTTAAGTTCAACCTCCAAGGGAAGCTTGCGAGGGAAAAAGAATGAAGAATTGAAACAATCAATCGCATAAATTCTTAGTTTTCCCAATTCCAAGCCAAAGTCATACTTAAATAAAGGATAGTTTTTTAGAAATGAAAGATTGTAATATAGGGAAGAATGTAACATTTTCTAAGTGGACGATATAGGGATTGCACCAATGAGAAATAATGAAATGATTTCATAAGTAAGGCTAGAAAAATCATTTCATGCAAGGAAAGCAAAAGACACAGAGATGTCAATGAACTTTTCTCAAATTTTAAACTACCCAATTGTTAAATAAAACAATTAATTAAAAAAAAAAAGGGGTTGTATATAGTTCACATAATCAAATGATAGGTCTGATTTGATGTCTAATCATTTTAAGATGGACAGGATCCGTGGAATATAAGAAAGAATAAAAAGTATCCAAGGCCAAGTGGCAATCTTGCAATTGGCCCAACACATCCATCAATTTAATGACATAAATGCCCCTTTATGGTTTCTTGGACAATTTGACTCGATTAGTTGAATTGAACCACCCCCGCAGCCGCAGGTGATGTGATCAGCGGAATCTATACGTTCGTGAAGTGTATATTTACCGACATGTGTCAAAGGGTAATCAAGAACTTATAAATTAATAGTGGGACCTACATCCTGGCTTGACACATGTCGGACATGCGTGCAGATTCCTTTTCCTAGATCAGCTTTAGTGGGACCTACATCCCTTGGCTCGACACATGTCGGCTGTCGTGCAGATTCCTTTTCCTCGATCAGCTATAATGGGACGTACATCTCTTACCTTGACACATGTCGGCTGGGCGTGCAGATTTCTTTTCCTCGATCAGCGAGATCACTGCAGTTTGGACTTTGGACTACCTTGGACGATGGATAGGATAGGACTAGCATAAAACAACAACTACAAAGTTACTGTCCGTTGGAAAGGCGGTTTAAACCGTTACCCCAATATATGGATCTAAACATAGAATCAAGGGTAGCCTCCTGGCTCCTGTGCTCTGGCTCTTCCCGTAAGGTCTGATCTGTCAGTCACTCACCAAGACCCAAGACCTAAGACCCAAGACCTTTACGTTTGGTCCCCAAGTAGGTCTCATCGGTCTTGACACGTGTGAGGTCACACGGTCTTCGTAGTTCACAAAAGGACATCCCAGCCTCTTCAACCGCCCAACCTTGAAAAGGTTGCCTGTGTTGGCCCTTAGCGTCTCTACGTGTCGTGTCAGTGACTCAACACCACTGCTTGCCACGTATCCGTGTGAAAAGCGTGGGACCGCTAGCAACCAGCAATTTGGAGGAAAGCCACTATCAACCATTATACTCCTTTGGTCAGAGACGTTGGATTCGAACCTTCTATGAAACGATCTTGTCGTCGTATGATCAATATTAACGAAGGCCTTAATCCATGGGTTTTATAGTTAGGAAAACAATCTTAAACGACTCACCGAGGAGGACCCGATCGGAGCTCTTAAAAATAAATAAATATAAATGTATTACGTCATTCTCTAATCCTCTCTAGCCCCATCGAGAGGATAAGCAGATGATCTGCACCTTAGAATAAAAACATACATGCTGACTGGGTGATGATGGATATGCATTACCAAGTCATGTAGGACCCACCAAATGGGCCCATGCCGCATGTTCATCTAATTTGGACTACTTATAAGGCCCGGCCAAAGGATTCAAGTGAAAGCAGCAGTTCAAGTGAAACTGATCTGGATCTTAATCATCCTCCATGAACCCACAGTATCCAATCAATGTACCCCAATTAGAATGTGTAGGAGTCTAGTAGGAGGAAGTATGATACCTTTGTACAAAAATTTGTATTAGATTATATAGAAAATGGATTATTCAAGAAACTAATAGAAGATGAACCAAAGTATCCAAAACACTCACTGATATAATGAGGGTAAAGGAGGATGTCAAATTGATGGTGAGTTGTCATTATTTTCAAGATTGTATTCATCCCTTATGGTGTAAAGGGTTCTTGTGAATCAGTCTCCAAGATTATATAGTCCAAAGAAAACCCTTTCAATATTGTGACACTTAGTAATTGGGCCTTGTCCTAGGGTTGTGCTCAATGACACTTGTAAAACTAGTTGAAAGAAGGCCAAGAGATAAGAGAAAAGAGGGCTTTAGAGCATATAAGAGGGAATGAGGAATTCAAAAGATATTCTCCAACAACCAAAATTGTCATCTACTTATTAAGGGAGGTGTCCCTTGGATATGCTTGTCCAAAACACCCAAAGGGAGGTGATATACAAGATTTGGTCCTACACATCTGTTATGAGCACAGTATCTGGTCATCGACATCTATTATGAGCACAATATTTGGTCCTCAACATCTATTATGAACACAATATTTGGTCTTCGACATCCAGACTGAATATAGGTGCATAGTTTTTGACAACCTCAATATGATGGGAACCATGCAAGCATTCTACACTTAGAATCTCCTGCTTCATTACTACGAGGACTGTGCGAGTATTCTACGCTTAGAATCTCTTGCCTCACTACTACAAAGACCTTGTGAGCATTCTACACTTAGAATCTCTTACCTCTCTACTACGAGGACCTTGCGAGCATTTTATACTTAGAATCTCCTGCCTTGCTACTGCAAATAACACGCGAGCATTCTATACTCAGAGTCTCGACCCTAGCATGATTGGGATCAAGCGATCTCCTATTCTCTATATCTCCAATCGCAATATGATGGGGATGCACCAAACTCTACATCTCCAATACGCACCAAATTCTATATTTACACCCTAACATAATAGGGGCATCGACCACGCTCAAGCATCCCTAAGCAGTAAAGGCAACTCTTCTCCCTCAACTTCCTATTCTAAGGAATTTCAGGGAGTAGGGAGACATATGATATACCATAATATAACCCCACTAATAAGTGTAAGACATGTGGTGCTCAACCATAAGCCAATGGACTCTTCACAACTCAAGGTACCTATCTACAAGTGCAAACAGGGTATTTCACCCCTTATGGGGACTAAGGTTTGACTACATCTACCCTATAAAGGGAAAAATAGGTAATCTCTCACGCTCTCTCCACTACTATTTCAATAATCTATTTGTAGTGTCTGAATCTGACTTAGGCATCGGAGTATCTTGGCCGGAGCACCCCTTCGGCCCCTGTTTTGCAGGTTTCTCTCTCGGAGCCAATCATCGAATTTCTGCACCAACAGGAGGTGATTTCCACCATTAAATTTTATACCTTAGACATAATTGGTTGATTAGAAACTTCAAACATACATAAAATAGTCACATTGAAAGAAATATATGCACGAGTTATCTGAATATCTGAAGATAGGAAATCAAAACAAAACTAAAATGTGTTTGAATTCAATTTTTTTTTAATAAACAAAACTTGTCATTTAGCGTTTCTCACCCCTAGACACAACTGGATGTAAAAATACCCAACTACCCCGATCCATGCTAGGTTTCCAGATATGTTTAGGCATGGGGACTCTAGAATGGCAGGGTTCCCTTGCCCTAGGTGAAAATATAGCAATCATACATTTCATAACAAAATGGAATAAAATTAAGGTGAAACAAATTTTCTTTTTACCAGGAATAAAGAGAGAAAAAATAATGTCACCAATCATGGTGAATTCATGTTTTGATTGGACTCTTGAAATAGTGAATGTTGTTATTAACGTCCTATCTTTATTATCGAAAGTCTAAAATACTTTTCAAACCCAGTAGATGATGATATCTCATAAATTAAGAGATTCTCTCTCCATTGTAGATGAAGGAAAACTCAGTTCATCAATTAATTACATATACTATCTATATGGTCCACTTGAATACAATGCCAACCTATAGTGTCATTATCATAGTATCTACTTGAAAGGTTTTAAAATCATTGAGATATCTTTTTTTATTTATTTTTTATTTTTATTTTTATTTTTTTAAAGAAAGAATGTAACTTGATAACATGCAAATGCGTTAAGACACAACGGGTACAAAAAGATTATATTATATTGTATTGAAGATGTTTACCCGTTCCCTCCCATTGATCATAAACATTGATGTGTATATGCATTATTGGTTAACATTCTCTCTCTCTCTCTCTCTTTTTTTCCTTGTTCGAATTATCAAGAGATATCACCACCTCTCTTTTTTTTTTAAGTAAAGAGAGATCACGGCCACCACATTTTTATATATATATATATATATAGAGAGAGAGAGAGAGAGAGAGAGTCTCTCAAAAGAACAGTAGGTATGAATGTAGATCACTGTTAGTTAAAACGGAAACGGCAAAAAGTCAGAATGTATGGTATGAGTTTTAAACAGATAAAAATGATGAATGATACGGCGAAAAAAAAGAGAACGGCAAACAAATGAAAACGAACGGTACGAATATTAAACGTGTAATTTTCAAAAAATCGAAACCAAAAAAACGATAGTATACTCATGCAATTTGAGATTACCTGTATACATGCATCTAATGTTCCAAAAGCTTTGAGAGTCCCAAAATAAAATAGCCCAATGGGCTACAAAAAAATAAGATGTTGCTAGCTTTAGCTTCTCCTTACTCAACGGGCTATAAGAAGATGAGATTTTTTTCTTATAGATAGTATGGAAGTTAAAAACCAAAAACCAAGTACCATATTGTCTTCATTCTTCACTTTTATTAATAGTTTTTTTTTTTTAATAAAATCCCTATTTTACCCTTAAAAAATGAATACCCGTTTAAAACGGCCATTTAAAACTCGTTTAAATCGGATTCTTTTGCCGTTTTCATTTTTTTCCGTATTATATAATAGCATACGAGAAAACACGTTTTAAAGAGTAAAAAAATGCAACTGTGTTTTAAATACGTTTTAACTAATAGTGATATAGATTGGAGTCGTGGTTATACATTAACCATTTAAAAAAGTAAAAAAGAATCCAACAGTAAACGAGAGGTTACGAAAATCTGAAAGCTCTGGACCACTGTTCTGAGGATTGGAATTGGATCGGTGGACCCCCGATCCCGGGGATCCCGATTTCGACTTTATCCTTCCATAATTTGTTGGGTTCAACCCTGAGGGCTCACGCTAATATCAAGCAAGGATTTTAGTAATCGGGATTTTGGTGTTGGTTTGACCTAGTGGAGTCAACGAGTCCGTTTGACTCGGTTTTGATCTGAGTTGAATTACTTTTGGTGTGAGAACAGTAAAATAAAAATCGAACTAATAAGGAAATTCTTATTTCAATTTAGTTTGGTTTTGGCTTGGCTCTGTTACTTGTATCAATTTGTTTTCGATTTTTTTTTTCCAATTTAGGTTTGATTTTCCACACAAAATTATGCAAAAACATTGATTTTTTTAAATAAAATTTTCCCATTTTTCCCGATTTCATACTGGCTTATTTCAATTTTGAATCGGCTTTTGAGTCATTTTTGGTTTGATTTTGAGTTCATTCAGTTTTTAGTACAATTCAATTTGTTAGTGGGGTATAATCTCTCAAACTGCAACCGGCTCGATAAACGTTCGGTTCAATTTGTCCGATTCAATTGGCTTGATTCGATGCGGTATTACCTACTCGATTTATGTATTAACACCCGTAGTCTCACCCATTTCAATTATCGGTATCATATCGACCATATTGACCATATAGCATTAACATCGATTGAGACCTATCCTAGATCCTTGATTGATTCGGATCATTACTCGTATCATTTCAGAGGTAAAACAATAAAAAAAAAAAAAAGGAAAAAACCAACTAATATTCGTTGATCCAATCAATTCTAAATTGCTATTCGATCGCCATCCCCTAAATTTGGATTCGAATCCAATAGATTGGTTATTGCGGATGAAATATAGTTACTACCCAGGTTACTGCCAAGTAACTTAGACCCCTATGGTATTCAAAGAAATGAAATCTAAAAATGTATTTTAAAAAATATTATAAACTAGAAGGGGATTTGTAAAACCTAAGAGAAAATAAATCATTCCATTTTTTTTGCTGCCAATAAGGGCTTAATAGCAACCCGATAGCAGCCACATTTTTTCCGGTTATTGCATGGTCCTATATTTGGGCGCCGGTTATGGTGTTATACGTAGCCTGGCAAGGATCTTTTATATCCAAAGGCATTATTCGAGGATTTTAGTATTTAATTAGTATGTTAATTCTTTACTAAATATTTAGTATTTCCTTGAAGATTACGAAATCTTCGATCCCAGGGCCAGGTGGAGCGTCTATAGTTGGTAATTGGCACCCCCTTCTTCGTGTCGTTAACGTAACCAACTAACATACTTAAATAGCCGTTAACCCTAAGAAAGAAAACATACTTAAATAGCCCAAGTGTCTTGAACCTTGAAGTATCTATTTTGGCATATTTTCCGCTTATTCGTTTTTTAAAAATAGTTTTAATTCGTTATAATCTGTAATTAGTATTTGATGATCGACACGTGGAATGACAGCTATGAAAACAGATTGACGGTCGTTTAAAGAAGTTTTTACTATTAACTTACCGTGTGAGTCCCACTAGGACTGGAACTTTCTCTCTCCTTCCAAGAAGCTCCGAAAAACGCTATAAATAAAGGAGGTAGGGCGTCAAGGAGTGGCTTGAAGGCGCCACTCGAGAATCGAGATCTCTCCAGCCTTCACTCTTAAGATCCTTCCATTTTCTGGTTTTCGTGTTCCTTGGAAACTACCTCGTATACTCTTTTGGTTGACCTCCAAAAAGCTGCACCTGATAGCTCTTGGGTTTTGGGTTGGGTATCCAAGAACCCTAAAGAAACATGGTCGGAAGTTGTTTAGATTCCATGGACGCCGCCGTCAAAGCTAACAATACCATCAAGTTCCTCTACAGTTATGGTGGCAAGATTCTTCCCCGTTATCCTGACGGCAAGCTTCGTTACGTCGGTGGAGATACCAGAGTCCTCGCCGTGGATCGTTTCATCTCTTTTGCAGGTTCGTTCATTGTTTTCTCTTTTTTTTTTTGTTTATGTATTTCCGTTTCCGATTTCTGGTGGAGTGATAAAAGGAATTGGAAAAAAAATGCTCGATTTCGAATTTGAGAGTGACAATGTTTGGATTTCTACAGAGCTATTGGTGAAGTTTGGGGAGTTATATGGATCTTCTGTGAGTCTGAGGTGTCAATTGCCGACGGAAGATCTAGATGCCTTGGTGTCCATTACCTCAGATGAGGATCTTGCTAATCTCATAGAGGAATATGATCGAGCGAGTATGTGCCGAGACAAGAAGGCACTAGTAGCGGTTTCTTCTCCGTTAAAGATCAGAGGTTTTCTGTTTCCCAGATCCGTGAAAAAAGTCTCTCCTCCCCCGTCGACTACTTCCTCCACTATCAACGACGCTACCGCGGCGTGGAAATCGCCTAACGCAGCCGCTAGATCTCGTTCATCTCTTCATCGATTGGTTCTTCAACGATGCCTTGGTGATGTGTCCACGCCGATGGGATTCCCGGTCCAGATCGAGAGATCCACCGGGAGAATACCTTACTATGCCTATCAGGCTGCAGGGACTCCGAGGCATTCTTCCTACCTTGTGCACAACAGGAATCACTGGCAATGACCTAGACCAGAGGGGGAGAAAAGGAAAAGACATATTACATGAACAGAAACACCGACAGACATAGATAGGAAGAGGAAAAAAAAAAAAAAACTAAAGAAATTTTCTGATGTAAATCACTGTAAAACCGTTACAACTGGATTCCTGGAATCGAGGCCATTAATGGATTTGAGCCCCCGATTTTTCTCAACGGGCTTAATTTGATCATCATTCGTTACTAACTTCGTATTTGGATTCTCGACGCCATTGTTGCCTCTCGTCGTCGTCCCCGTGGCTCGCTTTTTTCGACGTTAGGGTTCCGTTAACCGTCGTCTTTTTTTTTCTTTTTTTTTTGTTTGGTAGCTAAAGTAATTTGTCTTATGCGTGTGTGTTTCGTTCCCCGTAATCCTTTTCCTGTCTATAACCGTTTTCTCGTCTTTCGTGTTGGCACATGTGAACTGATAATGTTTGTTTGTTTTTTCTTTTTTCTTTTCGCAGGTCGATGAGCTCTGTGGAGGGATAGTTTTGGCTTCCATTATTCCGGCGGTTTCTCCAGCCAATTCAGGACGTGATCTGAATATTGATCGGACAGAAATCCCCCTAGTTTTAATCTAAAAACAATTTCTTGATCGTTTTCGTCTGGTATGGTTAAGAATCGGAATCGGCGGTCAAGGCCAATATTGATCCGACCCGGTCCCAACCGATTTCACAAACCATGATCTGAAGATTGGAACTGGAACTGGAACTGGAAAAAAGCCTTTAAAATTGGGGATCCATATAAAAATATGATAATATTGAGGATTTATATAAAAATAAAAAGGAGAAAAAGGAAATGATAAATGAATTAAAAATTGAAAATTCTATGAACAATGAAAGAGATGCATGAACATCCATCGGTGTATGTAAGTAGGCCTGGATTGAATTCCTCTATGGTGCCACACAAGGGATCAATTTCATACCATGTATGGGGTTCTTTTTAAGAGAATTTTATTCTCTTTTGTGTATTAGGTCACCTTTTCTTTTTATGAGGTTCTTGGAAATTTCACTTTGGTATCATGTCACCCTTCCCTAATAGATACATTTGTTTGGCACGAAAAAATAATTATACAGCTATTATATGTCTTAATATTTAAATTCAAATTATTAATTCAATAAATAATAGTGGAAGACAATTGGCTTTAGTGATTGTTAATTTAATAATATTATACATATATAATAAATTATATATGATATATCTCATCTCATATATTATATATATGTATTTAAATATTTGGATTTTTTTCACAAAAAAATAAGTATTTGTATTTTAAATTCAATATAATCGTACCGTTTATTGCTTATTGGGTTTATAAAATCGAATAACATTATATATTTTTATTGATACCAAACCAGTTCGGTACGGTTTTTATTTCTCATTTCTGTCTTGTGCACCGAACCGAACGCATATTGATTGACACTGTTGTTCTATTATTTATTTTATTATTATTATTATTATTTTTTTTATGAGAGACACACTTGTTCTATGCATTAGGTAAAGTGGATGGATATAATTTAAAGCATCAAGTTTGCTTCAAATTCAATGATTTCTATGATGCTGGGTTTGGATTCCTGCATCGCCCCAAAAGATGAAATAAAAAGCTTAAAAACAAGAAGGAATAAATTAAAGATAAGAGCAACATGTAAGCAAAAGTGGGAAAAAGTTAAAACTGCATCTCCCCTGGGTGGAAACAGGAGATGCTTCCCAAGATCGATTCTCCAGTAAATTCCTTCTTAGACTTGAAAGAAATATTCTTCTTTGACTCTTTCTCTCTCGGTCTTTTTTTTTAACAACTTTTTTTTAGAAGAAATCAATTTTCATAATAGTTAGAATCACTTTGGTTTGGGATCTTTTCCAACAATTCTCTCTCCAATCTCTTTTCAATCAGACCCGTGCATGCCTGAAACTAGGGGTGTCAATTCCTACACTGAATCGGCAAAATCGGCCAGACCAAGCCGATAACAACACGGACCAGAACCAAATCGAAGCCTTATTGGTTCGGTTCGATTTGGAGTATTGCAACCCCAAAACTAAACCAAACCACATCGGAAACCGGATGAACCCGAAACCAAATCGAAACAGGCTCAAAACCCGAACCAAAACTGAAACCAAACCGATAAGAAATCGAAACACTCCAAAATTCATTAAAAAAATCAAAATTTGCATAGTTTTGTATACATTTGTATGGAAAGTCGAATCCAAACTAGACCAAAAATCAAAATCAACCCGGTTACAAATCGATTTAAGAAACCGAAGACAAACCGAAACCAAATTGCACCGAAACCAAAACCAAACCAAAACTGGGATTTCCTTATTGGTTTGGTTTTGGTTTCAGCTTTCCCACACCGAAACTGACTCAACCCGGATCGAAATCGAGCCGGACCGACTGATTGACACCCCTACCTGAAACAGTATGCCCAACACCATGGGGTCATTGGAGAGGATTCAGATCTAATCATTTCCTACTTTATGTAAAAGATAAGAAAAAATCACTACTGAGAATGATTTCAAGTATTGTTATCATATCAGCTGTATCAGCCATCTCGTATTAGTATCAGTTGACATCAATTTGAATCGGTTATCCATGTATTTTCAGGGATAAAATAGTAAGAAAAATATACTTTTTCTGAAAAGTAAAAGACAAAAATGATCGATACACACTAATCTTCTCTGATACCGAGAACGAAATCAATGTTATTGAGATTGCATATAGAGTTAGGTTTTGATCAGTGGTCCAAAATTTTCTGAATTTGCCCTTCGAGGGGCTTTTTGCACCCTCACACACTAAAAATGTGCGAATTAAAAAAAATGTATTTTTAAAATCATTCTTTCAATAGCCTTCAATTAGTGGACGAAACCCCCTCTCTTGACTCTTGAGTCTTGTCTGGCTACTTCTGACTTTCTTCTTTATTCTTTATTTTTAATGAAATTAGTGGAAACTTAAAATTAAGTCAAGCTAGAGAAAAAGTCTCGCAGTTTCCTATTGAAGCGTGTGGGATACTAGACCGTCCTCATTGTGTAATTGAACTTAATACACAAATGTTTAGGTTGTCCACATGGTTTTTTGCTCATGGTATCGGTTCAGGTACTAGCATCATAACCTGATTTTGAAGTCACGTTCAACTGGAAAAATGTAGACCATTGTATTATGGAACCAACACAACTTGAATCAGGTCAATTGAACCTCATATGAGAAAGATATACTCGGATCACAGACAAACAAATTCCTTATAGCAAAGAATGGGGCAAGGAGGGCGGAGCCTTCCGGTAATGTTTAACCGGCTATCCACCGGATGGTTCGAGGCTATCGAAGATACCTGTTTCACCCAACAATCATATGATCCAATAACTATCATGCGATGTTGAATTCGGTAATATAGTATACCCTTCACGCAATGTTGAATTCGATGAGAAAACCGTCCCTACAATACAAGTCTATATTTCAATAAGAAGTATATCTTTCTAAAAATATCAGTTGATACACATCAGCATTGATCGCCATTTATGCAGTGCATATTAGCATCTATCACAACATAATACCAACACGACCGATACATGCGATAAGTTTCAGATACCTAAATCATGCGAGCTGTGATTTGATTTGGTCAACCTCGCGCTACTTCACCAAGTTATCATCTAGGTGTATATTAATGGTGGGCGGCTATATCCATGGTACCCCTTTTTAAAGAGCATGTTTTTTTTGTGCAATTTTGTATGTTTTAGAGAATATATTTTAAAATTTTCTTTATACGTAGTTGTATGGTTAGTGTAAAGAAAAAGGGGGAAAACAGTCTTTTAAGCACTTTTAGAAAAGCATTAAATTCATATGATCATAATTGTTATCTCTTTGTTTAGAGTCTTTAGACACATATTAAATTTTAGAACTTAATTTAATCATTTATCATTTATACATGCAATGCACATCTATATTCCAACCACTATTAGATTTCTCCTATTTTTTTTGTTTGAGCTAAAGCTTGACATGTTTGCAATAACCTTTGGGGCTATCAACTCACAAAATTTTAACCTCATAAAGGGATGTAGACCAAGAATTTGTTTCTAGTTTGTAAATCCAAGAGCCCAATGCCATTTTTCTAAACAGGTTTTCTTTAACGAAAAAATAAAAGAAAGAGGTCTCTTTGAGCAGGCAGTGTAGCCTTTACGTCCTCACAAGTTTTTTCCTTAATTTTTTTAAAGAGAGAAAAAAATGAATATAAGGGAAAAGTCTCTTTAAAGGGGCCTAAGCTAACCCACTTGCTCAAAGAACCCTTTCCTAAAATATAAAAAGGAAAAAAGATCTTCACTCGACCGTATGGAGATGGTTTTCCACAGCCTCTCACATCCTTATCATATAGGTCCCACATTGGCATTCTCTTTCCTCCCTAATCATGTGGGTGTCTTATTGGGCAAAACCATTTCCTATATTGTGATTGATGTATAATAAGAGATTCCACCGCTCTGTCGGCATGGGAAGCCTCTCCAAAGAATATTGTGGTCCAATAGCGATTACCTTTTTGATTGCATCAAGAGTTGGAAACCTCATATATCCAAATATCTGTACATCTACACCAAAGTTGAGTATAAATATCATATTTTTCTAAGAATATAATATCCTAAATTAAACAATGTAAAACATGATTCAGAAACAGATAATAATGACTAGGATCAAGTTTATCACTTTGTTGAAGCATTTAAAACTAGCACTTTAGCATTACAAGTGGGCAGCAGGTAGGCCCATATTTGTCCAGGGAATGTAAGAAGTGTAAAATGGAAAGCAATCAATAGAGCTTTCTTCACAGCGGAAATGGATCGAATTGCACTACGCATTTGAAGGGTCATGATCCCAAGCTAAAAATGTAATGGCCTTTAATCTCTTATCCAGTGCTAAGATTGGGAAGGAAATATCTAATAGTAACTTCTTGACTGCATCAAGAGTTGGCAACCACATATTAAAAATATCTGTACTTCGTCAGCCACTGCAACTACACATTTTATCCATATCCTCATCTCTCACTGTCTTCTTTAAGGGTCTGGATTCATTTTGGAGTTGCAGAGGATTCCATTCATCTTCAATTCCATTGATAGGGAAAGAAATGAGAATTGACCTATGACCTGAGGAATACCAGATTCATCTCCTCCATAGCTTACCATCTCTCTTTATCCGATTCTATTGCTGAAGACAACTCCAGTTAAAAACACCTCACAGCAAACATGGAGGAGTAACCTGAAGTTAAAACTTCTAATTTGATTAAACTTGGTTTCGACAATTCAGCAACCTCTTAATGTTGCCTAGGAAAGGTAAGAAAAAGGGACCAAATGCAGCAAAAGGACAGAGAATACCAAATTCTCAAAACTCAGTATCACTGAGCTCAGAAGACGTCCTTGGTTCAGGTAAAGTAACTCCAGATAATGGTGAATGGCCACAGTGTTTTCAATCCATATAGCTAAACCCAATTCACAACCCTCCATGTTAGGTCTTAACACCTAGGCACCCTGCTCTCCATTTCTATTAAGTCATCGAACTAGACTGGGCTAATTCAACCTTTTGCAAATGATAGCTACAAATTGAAATCAACTTAAGCAAAATGGTGAACTTCTGGAACCATACACATCCAAGCTTCTTTACAGGTTTTCAGTGCCTGTGAACCAATACGGTATTGTTTCTAATCCTCCGAATATGAGATGTCAGGAGATATTGGGATCATATGCACCATAGGCCACAGAAGCAACATGAGCACAATCAGTTTTAGTCACTCTGAATAATCAAGCAGCTCTGAGAAGTTTGCAAAAGAAGCCTGCTAATTTTCTTCTAATTACTTAGAGATGCAAAGAATTACTGAAATGCTACAGAAAGCTTGAACATAATGTGATGCACAAAACTCATATTCTGCTTCAACAAGACAAGTGACTGATAAGTAATGAGGTTAATGTACAATATACATGTCTAGCAAAAGGGTCAGGCATTACCTTCAATTTAACTGGTTTCCTGTTCGGATTCATCACCTTCTGACTCCTCTGCATTGTCAGCATCATTATCAAAGTCTTCTTTTTCATTGTCCAGAGTCATTTTCCCAATCACAACCAGGTCGCTATTTGTCTTTTGAATCTCAGCACACTGCTAAAAACAGAAAATTAATTTGCTGCATAACACCTTTGGGAGTCCCAGTTGCTGCTAATACACATACAATCCCATCTCTGGTAAGATGCTCAGTTGGAAGTTGATCAAATCTAAATTATCCAAAAGGGAAAAGAAAGAAAATAATACATTCTATTCTCATGATGCCCAGGGAGTTAGTTTCCAGTTCATTTATGGAGCAAAACCAGTGCAACAACAGCAGACAATGATTTTAGTGCAAATTTTAAGGCTATAGAATAATACTGTGTAACAAGACATGCATTGAGGTAATGAGGGAAATAGTTAGAACCTTATGGTCTAACTGATGGCGTGGCCCTAGATTGAATGGGAATCGATTTTTTTTTTTTTTTGG